>NC_080575.1:302700-605400 GCF_029962835.1 Magnolia sinica | reverse complement strand
GTTCAAAGTGGCATTATTCCTGGGATTAATTTACTTTTCTATTGTTACCTTTCAGTCATAATATGCGTGTATCATAGTTGCTTATCAGACTGGAAAATGTTCTTGTATCACGCTTTGAAGTGAAATTCGATGCATGAGCTGCGTTATTTTCTGGCATTAAATTTTTTTTTTTATAGCTTTTGCATGAAAATACTAACATGCAACTTCATGGAAATAAATTTCTGCATTCGTGGTGTTTGCACTCTCTTAGGTCTGAACAAACTTGGAGGCCTAGTTGCGGTCATTCGAAAGCTCAATAGTTCTGAACTGGAGATACGAACAGCATCTGCATGGATTCTTGGGAAGGCCAGTCAAAACAACCCAGTTGTTCAGAAACAGGTTCCTTCATACTTCCTTACATAAACAATTAGTCGTGATTTCATTGTTTGGGCTCTTATTGAATTTGAACACGTCTTCCATAGATGGGGTACATTGACATGCATCCTTGTATCTACTTGCATGATTGTCTTCTCAATATTCACCTGCCCATCTCCTAACTTTTCATATCCAACTTTTAATTTTACAAATCTTTTAGGGCCCATTTGGACCCACCCTCCAAATGGGCATTTGAGGCATAGACCATAATTCTTCAACCCGGATCCGGGACCCGGACTCGAACTCGAACTGTCACCGGGTCGAGTCGACTCGGGACTTGGCAAGTCGACCAGGCGGGTCAAGAAATTAATTTTTTATTTATATTTTTATAATAATTTATAAAAAGGATGCGTTTTGTTGCACCAAATATCATGAAATTTCATGTTTGATCCATCAAATTTGGAGCAAAATATCATGAAATTACATTACAATCGGTGCAACCAAACGCGACCTAAAGCATTAAAAATAAAGATAAATCTAAAAAAGAAAAGAAAATTTTGAAAATTTATAACTTTTTAGAGAAATAAGTATTAATAAAAAGTAAAATTCTAATATTTTACGAATAACGAATGAATAAAATTTTCACACATTCAAAATTGTTTATAAGGTGAATCCTGCCAAGATGAAGGGAAAACACAAATATTAGCTTGAGTAAAAACTTCAGAGGTCCCCAAAAGGGTTCAATAGCGAGCGTCTTTAGCTCCATTGTTTCCTAGGGCATGCCCTACTCGAGTTTTGTTCTGCATGATTTTTTTGCTCACGCACTAACATGAGCTGAAAAAACTGACAAACAAAGTGGATTTCACACAAATATTATGATGGGCCCCACAAAGCTTTTTCCACTGTCTAGATCTCTGTCATGAAGGCTATTTCACACCCCAAGTGGGCCACAAGATATCAAACAAATGAATGGCTAGTTTTTTGTCAATTTATTTTTAACATTGTGGCCCACCTGAAGGGTGAAATCGTCTAATTTTTTAGGCAAAAGATCTAAGGACTATTTCCAACCTTATACAAAGCATCTTAGACGCATGTTTCATAATTCCATGTGTGTTGGGTGTGGATGTGTATGATTCTACACACCCGTGGAGCTAGAAAACATTTTACCACTTTTCGGGTTTCTTTCCCAATTCCTGTTTCCACTAGAGAAAAACTTGGATTCTCTGGCAAAGTGCAATGGATGATATGCAAGCACTCTTAGATTGCTTATGAATTGTGTACATGACATAATGTTAGTTCAAAATAATTGTCCAAATTATGGGTCCAAGTTCAGGTGTATCATGTACCAAAAATCATCCTTATGCAATTCTGCAACTTTGGATTGCTATACATTTATTGGACGGTTAAAAATAAAAATTCTCTAATGGTCCTACTTCAACAAATAGGTGTGCAAAAATCAGAGGTTATGGTGGTTCAACCAATTTTATTTTTGGACTGTTACCTTGGTGACAATTATTTTCAAAATTTTGTCTCTTTAATTTGAGTTAAAGTATGCCACATGTGCAGTTTCTGAGGGCTTGTGTATCAAGCACAGCATGCAGTGGAGTATCAAATAACCCCTTTCTGGTTCCATTATTAAATCGGAAAACACTTGGGTACCTCACACTAGGTACCTACCGCGGTTACTTTCATTAACGTAGGCGAAACGACTTAATGTGCATGAAATCCATGCCACCCTTCATGTACACCACCCCTTTTTGGGTCTTGATCCCAAAAATCGGGATGATTCAAAACTCAGGTGGGCCACTCATAAAAAAACTATGCCTAGAACCTCTAAATGCACGTGGTATGGCTTGCTTGAGTTTTGGAATATTGTAATTTTTAGGGATTTTTCCATATGCCTGCCTTTTCGGCTATGGACAAAAATCCTCCCACTTTTAAACTATTTCCCAAAACCCGCCTACCTGTTTCATGTCCTATAGCTGGCTACATTAACAGATACTTAACGGATGGAGTAGTTAACTAAGAAAAAGTTAGTTTTACCCCCGGTTGACCGCAAATATTACTGTTGGACCCCGTCCATGCTTTTACCTTTGCCAAATTATGGTATTGCCCTCCCATTTTGACCTCACCACCTGGAATTAACATTTAAAACCTTAATTAAGAAGCGGCGTCCTACCCCCGCCCGAACAAAAATTGGTCTAGGCAGGGGCTCTATGGGGCCTACCATGATGTATGGGTTTTTATTGACGCCATTCATCCATTTTTACAGATCATTTAGTATAGTAACCCAAAAATGGGGTAGATCCAAGGCTCAAATGGACCACACAATATGAAGCAACATTGATAATGATGCCCACCATTGAAACCTTCCTAGGGCTCATCATAATGTTTAATTGCCATCCAACCTGTTCATATGGTCGCACAAACCTGGATGAAGGAAAAACACAAATGTGAGCATGATCCAAAACTTTTGTGGCCTCCAAGAAGTTTTTAATGGTGTGCATTCAATCCCCACTTTGTGGTCCACTTGAGCCTTGGGTCTACCTCATTTTTGGTCCAATACTCTAAAATGATATGGAAAAATGAATGAATGGCATGGATAAAACCCTTACATCATAGTGGGCCCCACAAAGGCCATGTTTGGACTGATTTTTCATTTATTGTCATTGATTATCATGTAACCCTCACCCTGACCATCCGTTGGGCCCACCATGATGTTTGTGACCAATCCAACCCATCCATCTGTTTTGCTAGCTCATTTTAAAGCATGGGCCCAAAAATGAATCCAATAAAAAGCTCCAGTGGGCCACACTAACTAGAAAGATTGGGGATTGAATGCCCACCATTGAAATATAGGTGGGGTCACATATTGATTGTGACAAATCCACTCCGTCTATCTATTTTTTCAGCTCATTTTAGGGCATGGCCCATAAAAGAGGCATATCCGAAGCTCAAGTGTGTTACACGACAGGAAACGGTGCGAAAGGACGCCCACCGTTGAAATATCTTGGGGCCCACTTTGAGCCTTAGATCAGCTTCATTTTTAGACCCATGCCCTAGTATGAGTTGGCAAAACAAATGGACAGGGTGAATTTCTCACAAAGAACAAAGTGGGCCCCACGTGTGGTTAGGATGAGAGTTGCATGGCAATCAATGCTAATAAATCGGTCCAGAGAGGTTGTTAAGTGCAGAGGGCAAGGGTTGCCTGACAGTAGGTGGGACCACCATGATGTTTGTGACAAGTCCACCCTGTCCATCGGATATGCCATCTCATTTTATGGCATAGGCCCAAAAGTGAGGCTGATAAAGAGATCAAGTAGGCCACACGAACAAGAAAGATTGGGGATTGAACGCCCATTGTTGAAACATTCGTGGGGCCATAGATTGTTTGTGACAAATCCACCCCATCCATTTGTTAACACAACTCATTTTAGGGCATTGGCGATAAAATGAGGCAGATCCGAAGCTTATGTAGGCCAAGCGACAGGAAATAGTGGGAAAGAGCGTCCGCTGTTGAAATATCTTGGGTTGATTGTGGGGCCCACTTTGAATTTTGGATCTGCCTCATTTTGGGCCGATGCCCTTAAATGAGCTGGAAAAACAGATGGAAGGGGTGGATTTCTCACAAACATCAAGGTGGGCCCCACATATAGTTGTGGTGAGGGTTGTCACCGAAATGAATCCAGCTTTTTGAGTGGAGACTACCAAGTGCGGTAAAGCTGTTTTGTCAATACAACAATACAAAAACCCATTCATTTAGATAACTAACAGCTGGCGGTTTAATCACTAACAGTGAAAACTATAAGTGGGCTCTGGGAATAGTTTAAAAGTGGGAGGTTTTCTGTCCATAGCCAAAAAGGAAGGCAGCCATATGGAAAAATCCCTAATTTTTAAATAATTCTTTCATCTTGATGTGATAATTAGGTGAATGGATTGTGGGTGGCCTATAAACACCACAGTGGGTCCTACACAAAACTAATGGTGAATGTTCCATACCAAGGGTTTCCTATGGTGTGGCCTACTTGAGTTTTGAATTATCACCATTTTTTAGGTTCAATGGTTAAAATGAGACAGGGTGGTACCTGATGGATGGGGTGGATCTCAGTTCACAAAAGTAACCTGGTAGGTACCTAGCGTGCTTTATCTTAATGCAGCTCATCTCAACATGTCTCTCCAATTTTTTAATATTTCTTTTTGACTCGTGTGATTCCTCCACACTTGGATGGGTTTAGGGCTTGTGCGTTGCTTGGACGAATCAGCCCCAATTTAGATGTACCAGGTTCAGAACTCCACCCAGTCACCTGGTTGGTGACCAGGATGAGTTGACTCACTTGAGTCGCTGGTAAGCCTGCTGGGTTGGCGACCTATGGCTTCGAGACCCTTTTGAGCCAAACTGGCGTTTTGATGTGCACTTGGCTGCACTTTGCAAACCTCCATTTCACAATGCTGCTCGAATAAAATAGGTGCTCAATGCCGACTCGATGACAACCAAACAGATTGGTTTTCATTGAGTCGACCCAAAAAGCAGGCTTGCAAATTGGATATCCGAGTCCAAACGGGTCCTTAGGCGCTAGTTCGATGCAAAATTAAATTGGACCATCAACATCCTGTTTCATCAGGATTAAATGACAAAAGTTAGTTATGTTTCCTAATATTCAGAACAAGGAAGTGGCCCTGAAACCTGTTGTTACGCTCCTTTCAAGTGTAGCCTCGAACTATTGTGATCATACATTCGGAGCCCTGGACCTCAATGTGACTGCTACGGGAAGCAATTGCAATTTGGTTATTTCCATTTTGTCTGACTCTAGTTGCAGTTCAATTTGATAATGCATCCAAACACACTGTTACTTTGAGCACCATTCCACTTCTGTCTCCTCCTAGATGTTTTGGGTCCTAAATTTCACTGCTGCTTACACTTCTGTCGGTAAAAACCGATCTCTGCCACTTTGGTTAACTAATAGGCTAAAACTGATATTGAGGGCTTGGATGTATATCAGATTCTTGAACTTGGGGCACTGCCAAACCTAATGATGATGGTGAAATCCAGTTTTACTGGAGAGGCCTTGAAGGCACTATATGCTGTTTCCGCTGTGATCAGTAACAATGTTGATGGCCAGGAGTTGTTCTACTCAGAAGCTGGAGATTTTTTGCTTCAGGTGAACAGTGATTGACCACGATAAGTATTTATAATTACCAACCCAAAGTCTACTGCAACTGATGGTCGATTTTCCATTATGCAGGATGTAATGAGCAACTCTAGCACTGATGTCAGGCTTCTCAGGAAATCCGCTATTCTTGTAGCAGATTTAGCACAATGTATATTAGAGAATGGGAAAGAAGAAAAGCTTCCATTCATCAATGATCGTATCTTCTTGAAATCTCTAGTGAATCTAACTGCATCAACTGACCTTGATCTTCAGGAGAAGGTTTTTCTCTGGCTTTTAGTCTGGCATTATGATAGTTTGTGTCAGATGTGATGCTAGATGAGTAACATGATTTATTTTTTATATTGCTCGGTCATTTGTATTTCATGTCAAGGATACTTGCAAATAAATAATAAACAATAAAATGGAAAAAGAAACTCCTAATATTTGTACAGTAACCACCAATTATTACATTGTGGTCTCTTCTACCATACGTGTGGCATGTGTACAACAATCTGGACAGTTCAAATCACTTCCCACTGGTTGAATGATCTTAACCCATCTGATTTTGCTCATCGAATTTGGACTACAGACCATTTTACTTTTTACTGTCCATTGATAACCACCAATTGGATGGTTGGGACTGTTCAATCGGGGTGGTTTTGGATTGTGCTCTATCCAAATGGACTGTGATTTGGATGGTCTTAATCAAAGCACATTCATGCTACATTTGCTGTAGATTAAACACCACAGCTGAAGATTTAAGAACTGAATATATTAAGTAGAATGAATTTCGGGTTCTCTTGACCATGGTCTTGTGGGGTGCTATTGCATGTTGTGCCCATATGAATGCTTTTATTTATGTTTTTACAGGTGTTAATGGCAATTAGGAATCTCCTCCAGCTTACATCAACGAAAGAGCTGGTTTCCAATGACCTTTGGGGTCTGGATGAAGCGATGGTGAAGATGAGGGAACGGCTGGAGGATTTAATGGAAGACGAGCACAGGAGAGACTATGCAAGGGATGTTGAGAGCCTCCGCAAGGAAGTGGAACTCATCTTCCACAGTAGGCTAGATAAGGTACAATTCCAACTGCACTAGGACTTGGGCTAATTCTGCAAATGCTGTCATGCTTGTTACAACATTTCCTTTTGGATTTCACTTGGCAGGTAACATAGGATCCAACATGGGATTAATGCTAATACATGCAACGGGTTGCAGGCAGTGTGGACTGTATCATAACATTGCTGGATGATGCGGTCCTGTCTGGAGGAAGTTTGTTACAAGGGTGGGATTGTCCATTCAATCACAACTTTAGTTGTATATAATGAGATAAGACTCCTGGAAGTGGGTTTTGCCCATTCGAGAAAATAGAAGGCTGAGTATTGGTTTTCACCCGGCAACCAAACTACAGTTGATTTAGTCATTGCATGCTGTTTGATGCAAATGTAATGCATGTGAATCTAAAACATTGTCAAAATTTGAAGGAGAAAAGGAATATATATATATATATATATATATATATATATATATATATATATTGGGACTTAAAAGCCAAAGAATTTGGTGCTTGGATCATTTTCAAGGGGTCATGGTCTATTGTGATTATCTTAATGGCCTTGTAAGTTGGATCTTGATAAGCATAATTATCAAGAACACCTTATAGAAGGTTGTTAGATTCTTGGAGGAATTTCAATGACACATCTCCCGTTCTTTTTAATCGTTTCTGATGACCCAATACTATTATGGGAATTCTTGCACCAAATTTCATGAAATATAATGAAATTCAAGATGATAGATTTTTGGTGCAATGCAACTAAAATCACCTTTAAAAATCTTCCACCATTTGAAACATGTTTTGAGAAAGGAGCAGTGCAGGACATGGAATGGAATCCAACTGAATTGCAATTAATCACTTGCTCCACAATATTCAAATTCTTTTGTTGCCTCTCGTACTCATTGATTTGAATAAATTGCAATTTGCTTCCAAACGCGTTACGCTCACTCTTTATTTGGGCCATGAGCTCAATGGAGCATATGCGCACGTGTAGTATGTGTGTAGAATACACGCTTCTACACGCATCCAGACCTTCCAAATTGTTAAAAAGGCCACCTTAATTGGATTAGTCTTACCATGTGATTTTGCCTACCGAATTTGGAGTTCCTACCAATTTTTTTAACCGTCCAATTGATGACCACCCATTGGACCGTTGAGGTTTGTCTGATCAGTGTCATTTTGGGGCCAATCCCAGATAGACGGAAGCAGATTGCAAACTGAATTACTCATAGCTCGGTGGTAGATTTCAATATTGAGGTCGAGTGCGTGTAGGGTGTGCGGCTGGGGCGAGGGGCTGTTTTTTTTAAAATTATTATTTTAAATCATATTTAGGGCCACAGGCTTCTCCTGGCACGAGTCCTAAAATGAGCAGGTAAAACGGATGAACGGCCTGGATAAGACACGTACATCCAGTGGGCCCCACAGAATTTACTCAGTGCGCAATCCGCTTCCCAGATGGACGGATCGTATACACTGGATGGGTGAAAGTTTTTGCGAAGATTGTCCCTCGTTGCCACCATCCAACCCTTTGTACCTTATTATCCTGCAAATTCAGCTGAGGGGCCCACATGCCAGGCTGTAATTGTAATCAAGGTGGGCCATTGGATAGAAGGGAGGGTCCATGATTTGACGAGTGAAACCATCTAATCAAAGCCTGAATTTAGTCCTACCGTCCATTTTTCTTCCTGTCTTTAACAGGATGGGATGGCGTTGATTATCCAATCAGGATGATTTTGGAGCCATGTGCAATCTAAGATGGACCGATCCTATCCAACGGTCGTTGGTGATCAATAGGTATGACCGACCACGTGGCCCATTTTCTCTTCATCATGCAAACGGATGCAAATTGCGTACTGAGTAAATTATGTGGGGCCCGCCGTGACTTATGCATTTTATCCACTCAGATAATTTTAGAGCTTAATCCAAAAAAAATAAAATAAAATTAATAAGCATATCTAAAGCTCAAGTAGACTACACCACAAGAAACGGTGTGAAATGAACGTCTACCGTTGAAAATTTCCTGTAGACCACAGAAGTTTTGGATGAAGCTGATATCTGTGTTTTACGTTCATCCATGTATGTGTGATCTTACGAACAGGTTCGATGACAAATAAACATCGCTGTGGACCCTTCGAAAATTTCAACGGTGGAAGTCATTATTCCCACTGTTTTCTGTGGTATGGTCCACATGAGGTTTGGATATACTTCAAGTTTGGGTTCAACTACTAAAATGATCTGAAAAAACGGATGGACGGTGTGGATGAACCACATGAATTCACGGTGGGCCCAACAGATTTTACTCGGTACGATATGAGCGTACTGAGCAATCCGATTTCCATGCAAGCAGTCTCATCGCCCAACCCTGCTACAGTTTTGGTACTCTCGCTTTCGCATATAGGTTTTGATTTTTGATTCTTTATTTTTATTTTCTAGGGCTTCTCTTTCGCTCTCGTTCGCTTCCATGGCTTCCAAACGCCAGCCCGTAAAAGAAGGAAAGAAGGCAACAGCAGCATCAGCAACAGCAGAAGAAGACTTCAATGGCGAGTCTCCTCTCCTGAAATCGGTGAGCGAACTCGACACCCTTTCCTCTGCCATCTCCACCTTCACTCTCCGATTCAACGAGTTGCAGAACCATCTCAATTCCATCCTTACATCCCTCCAAAACCCCTCCCAAGACCCACAAAAGGAAAAGGACGACGACCAAAGAAACCCGGCTCAAACAGACCCTCGTTCTGATCTCCAACGCCTCTGCGACATCATGGACAGCCGCGGCCTTCGCAAGTACATCGTTCGCCATCTCTCCGAGATCGATAAGCTCCGTACCGACATTTCTGAGGCTCTGAAGCGCGCTCCCAACCTCCCGCGGCTCGTCTTGGACTGCATCGGACGTTTCTATCTGCAGGGCATCAAAGCCTATGCGAAGGATGCTCCAATGGTTGCGACCCGCCGCGCTTGCATTCTCGTCTTGGAAGTCTTCCTCGCCTCCGGATGTTCCAAGATTGAGGGGTCCCTTGAGGAGGAAGCCAAGACGGCTGCAGTCGCATGGAGAAGTAGGCTCATCCAGGAGGGCGGCATTAGCAAGGCCAACAGTGCAGATGCCCTCGGGTTGCTGCTTTTTGTTGCGGCATTTGGGATTCCATCAGAGTTTGGGAGGGATGATCTCTATGAGCTGATCCAGTTGAGCGATGCACAGAAGAATGCCAATGTCCTTTGTCACTCCCATGCACTCCTTGAGAGGATTCAAGGTACATCTTTTGAAAGAACGCACTCTCTACTTAAGATGCTTTCTACAGGATCATGTTTTTTTCTTTTATTCCATCTCTCTCATAGTTGGAATGGATATAAAATTATCAGATTTATGAATCTAATTTGGAAAAGAATAAGTTTTTATGATTTTTTTAAAAGAAAATTATGGAAATTTAAGAAATAATCAAAAGACATGGATTAGTTGATCGTAGTGTTAAAATCAACATTGAGTTCCAGTTGAATTTTTACCATCCTGTGGGGTTTCTGCACTATACATCGCATGGTGAATATTCAGACTTTGGAAAGTGGTATTGAAATGTAATTTTTAAGTTTGTATACTTTTATACAGTTATAATACTCTGGTCAAAGTAAATCGGACTTTGGAATGTGGTATTGGAATTTAATTTCAACTTTGTATATTTTATACTCTTATCAAAGCAATTCTTTATGATGCTACTTCATTTCATTTTAAAAAAAAGTATAGTTGAAGCCATTAGACATTTTTTTAATGGATTACTGAAAGTTTGATACAAAGGAGGATAGAAAAACAACATCAAGCCAAGGGATGCGAGTCCCCAATTCAGTAAGTGATTTAGAGATTCGATCCTTAGCAAGAGATCCATCTAGTCATTTGTTGAATTACGCACATGAGGAAACAAAATATTTACATTCAGATTGGTCATGAATCTCACTGAAGAGGAAAGCAGGACTCCACTGCTTGTATTTTGCTTTGGATGCCTACCGATGGCATTTTTGGAACCCCCTTCAATGACAATGTTCCCTGAAAATTGAGAAATGGAGATCGTTAACCTTTCCCATAGTGGCCATGCCTCTGCTTGGTTCGAATTTCCCTGACAGGAAAATGATTTAAAGATGGCACCTTTATTATCTCTTATAATGCTTCCTATTCCAAAAGGACCAGATTGCTGGAGGAACCATCAAAGTTGATTTTTCTAAACCATGGGCATCTTCACCTTGAAGCACTGGTTTGTATTGTTAACTTACTATTAGCAATGGAGCCCCAATCTCCCATAACATCTGACTTTGAAATCACCTTGAATTAATTCCTATCTAATGAGGGCCTACATTGCATATTTCAACAAAAAACCCCAATTATGACTTCCTTACTATTAAAGGTTACTTCCTTTCTTTTGTCCGTAGCCCAAAATACTGCAGAATGCATGAGATTCCAAAGGGTTCACCCTCATACTTTTTGAACAGCCATCATCCCCTACAAGCCTTTAACAGTTATGAAATTCTACACCATTCTGCATCCCAGCCTGCATCTCTTTGGAGTAAATTTCTACTTGTAGTTAGCCCTACTTATCAATACCATCTCCTGTATCTCGTTTGCAAATATAACAGTTATTTCTCAAGCGTTTGTCACTATTTTCCTTGTTAAGTGCAGCAAATTGTTGTATCAAATGTATTATTAAAAAAAAAAAAATGTATCAAATGTTCTTCGCGGGTTGCTTTGAGCTATTTGCGGCTTATTTTTTAATGAATTCACTTACTTCTCTGATAAATTTTTTGGAAATATGGCAAAGTGTTGCACTACTGAGGTCATGTTTCAATACCAGCTTGCCTAGGAAAAAAGTGTGTTGTAGAATAACAGCATCCTGAACCTTATACTCAATCTCTTTAAGCTTAGTTATGTGGATTACAATGTGTCCAAAAGGGTTATATGATGAAATTGTACTGAACATGCTGTTCTCTATTTGTCAAGTATTAAAACAGGTTGCATGTCTTTATTCTTTAAAGAAAAAGTATTAAAATGGGTTGCAATACAAACTCTTGATTTTTTATTTTTTTTTTCTGCAATTCTAGATTGCTTTGGATCCCCTGGTAGAAAATCACTAGTACCACAGGGAAAGAATACTTGATAGTGTAATGTAATCTTGGTTCAAAATATCAACCAATATGTGTTGTGTATTAGTACCTATGGATATGATATTTATATGTGAAGCGGCCGTGGTCTAGTGACCAATTCAGTTGATACAGACTGTTACGGGTTAAGATGCAATGGCAGTACTTGTGGGATATATCTTTTCACTTCTTTTCCTTCTTCTTTGTGGCTATTTATCTTAGATAGAAAAGCGGGGTGTGAGGTCTTTCTTCTTCTTCCTTTTCCTTCTCCCTTTCTTCTCTTGTATAGCTGTAAGTTTCAGTGCAGATGTTATAATGCTTCAGAGGCATAGATACACTCTAGGCCCTAAACCATAACTCCTAAATCCTAAACCCTAACTGTATTTAACTCACGTGTTTCTCACTTTCACACACAGATAGAAGCGATTTATGCTGCTGCTTTTTTTTTGAAAGATATTTATGCATTAAATTGCAAACTATTAAGTACCTTAAGACCCTAAAAAATAAAATGATAAAATAAAAAAAATTCAAAACCGAGTGTTAAAGACTAGACAAACTCGCTGCAACAGGGAATACCAAAAAAGGACCAACACATGGTCAACAAAATATTGAAAACATGGATGAATGTAAAACTAGAAATTTTCAGATTCTTTGCCTTAAAAAGGTTCACACCAAGTTAGCCATACATTCACCAATGCACATCAATATGTATAGGTTCTTTGGCAGACTGATATGGTTACCCTTACAACCTTGAACTTGAATGTAAGAAGACATATGGGAATCTTATTAAAATTCTGCTTTGTTATTGGTAGAATGAAAAAACTCCATTAGCATGAGGAACAAGTACAAGCAAAGGTAAATTGATCAAGGCAATTTGAGGTCTCAAACTCTCAATGAACTTACATTTGTTATTCGTAAGGTGAAAAGGCTTTATTAGCCAGAGGTTATAAATGCAAAAACGAAGACAAATTGATCCACCAACTCACCTATGATGATGTATCAGGAGCAACCTGAACACCCTGACAATGTGCGTATGATATCAATTCCCAAGAGTAAGATGCAAGTGGTTTCTACAAATGTGTTATGCAGGGAGGTCTGAATTCCCAGAAGAACCTAAAGATTGAGGATCAAAGACTTAGAGATTTGGGTGATGGAAGAAAATCAAGAGACCCATACCAAAAGCATGAAAATCTGGAACTGATTGTACCAGACTGGGAAGATTGAGGATCCAATGATTGTGAGACTTGAGTGATGGAAGACTTTGATTAATGACACGTGGCATTTGATGTCAGAAAGGGCTGACATAGGAACTGAAGAAGCGATTATTGCAGCCAGGGCATCCCAGGCATTCCGCCTAAATGTGCGGTTTTGTCTGGGAGATGGTGACAAAATCAGGTTTTGGTTAGACCCCTGGTGTGGCCAACCCATGCTAGCTGAGGCTTTCCCCTCTCTGTTTCTGTTGTGTCCTAATCAGAATATTGTTGTGAAGGGTTGTTTTTACCACAATGGGAACAGAGGAGTGTTGAATCCTCCTTTCAGAATGAACCTCAATGAAGAGGAGATCACTGAGCTTACGCTGCTGCTTGCTTTATTGCAGGACTTCCATCCTGTTTTAATAAAGTTTGTCTCTTTCAAAAAAAAAGAAGAAGAAGGTTTTCTAAGTGACATACTAAATTGACATCTTTGTTTTTAAAAAATAAAAATTAAAAAAAATTTAAGGAAAGGTTTCCAATTAATCGACCAATTCTAAATTGACTTCTTTGTGTTTGTCTGATTGCTCTGGGATGTTCTGCACAGTTATCAGCTACATAGAAATGCCTCAAATGTTATTGATGATGTTAATATCTTAGGATATGATTGGTCTCACTAATGTCAGGATATGTTAAGCATTCCTGTATATTTTATCTTAGTTTTCTAAATGAAAAAAAGATAAGATAGAATGTACGAGTTGAAATCGACTTTTATGATCCACTCAGTGACATGCTAAATTGACTTCTTTATGGTTGTCTAATTGTTCTGGGATGTTCTGTACTGTTATCGACTACATAGAAATGCCACAAAATGTTATTGATGTTAAGATGTTATAATATGATTGGTCTCACTGTCGGGATATGTTAACCATTCCCTTTCATTTTATCGTAGTTTTCTAAATGAAAATAGATAAGATAGAATGCATGAGTTTCAATCTACTTTTATGTTTCATTGTTTGATTTATTTCAATTGTGAGGTCAACTTTATTTTCAAAACGGTAATCTGAAGAGTTGTCAGATGGTTTTTCTAGCACGTGCCTTTCCTGCATTGAAAACATGTAGTGTTTACCATTTGTTTTGTTTGGCTAGAGTTGTTTGGGGTCTTTCTTTGCCCTAGTTGGGGTAAATTGGGATCTCTTTTTCAAAACAGTAATCTGAAGTTGTCAGATGGCTTTTCTAACACATGCCTTTCCTGTGTTGAAAACATGAAGTGTTTACCATTTGTTTTGCTTGGCTAGAGTTGTTTGGGGTTATTCTTTACCCAATTTGGGGTAAATTGGGCTCTCAACGTATCTCTCCTTGAGTTGATTAGGGTGGTCTTGTGACCTGTTCTAGTCTAGAGGGAGTAATCTGTGGATGATGGTGCCTTTCAGTAACTTGTGGATGGGGAGAAATAGAAGAATATTCGAGAATGAAGCAGCTTCAGTTGGATCCACCAAGCAAAGTATTACTTCTACGTTCATTGCCTAGCTATCCCTAGACCTGAGTTCAGGGGCTGTTCTTACTCAGATATCAGGATCAAAGATGGGAACATTTAGCCGGGACTGGGGTTTATTTATTTATTGTATTCGAGAGACAAACCATGTCTTGCCTTCCTGGGTTCTGTCTTTGCACTTCTTGGATGCTTCTTTTTTTCTTTTCTTTTTTTTCCTTCTCTTTTTTTTTTCTTTTTGTGGTTGACTAAAGGGTGTGCTTTTTTTTTTGTGTGTGTGTGTGTGGTGATTGAAGCTCCATTTTAGCAGGAGTGAAGCATGGTCACTTTCTAGGGGTTTCCAATTATATCTGTATTGCCATTTTCCTTTTCCTTTTTTAATAAAATTTTAGTCACTTCTTTTCAACTAAAAAGGACTCACAATAGCTGTCTTTTTATCACCCGGCCATCGAGTGTGTCAAAAGATTCTTCCATACCTCCCAGCTAAACAACAACTCAGATAACTTCCCAACCCCCACCCCTCAAAGATATCATTCTAATTGCAACTTTAGTATACATGAATTCATCTTACATTTGCAGTTTTATGTTGCAGATATCATACAAGGGATGTTGAATAAGCAGAAGCATGTGGAAGCTGTACGTCTCTCTTGTGCTTTCAGCCTCAAGGGTGAGTTGTCCCCTCTGTCCCTGCTTTCAACCTTTGTGAAGGAAATCAATCAAACTGGGGTAGACTCAAGGAAAGAAGGACAGTTTTCCTACCGGTCTCAGGTAACGATCCTTGGCTTTTGTTATTAGAACTTCCACATTTCATGTATTTTTGTTGCCATTTCCTGATGCCACTTCACTGCAATGTTCGGGCACAGATAGAAGCAAATCAAAAGCATATAGCTGGCTTGAAATCAGTAGTCAAGTGCTTCGAGGATCACAAGCTCAACGATTCTGCGGAGTTTGCTAAATGGAAGATCCATGAGAAAATTGCCAAATTAGAGAAAGAAATCTCAAAATTCGAGCAGAACTTGGAAAAGAGGACAATTTTGAAGAGAAAAACCAATGAACTTGGATCCTCAGTCAAAGTGGAAATGCAAGAAGCAAAACGTCATCAGCCGACTGCCATGAAATTATCATCCCCCAGACTGGCTCCTGCAGCTACAGTGCCATCTCAGGAGCAGAGCACATACAAGGGATTGCTCCCGAGGACCTTGTATGATGGTGGATTCACAGGCTCACTCAATGGATTGTCAGGTTCCTCCACAAAACCAGATCCTTCGCTATCCAATGGAAGTAGCATGAGGCTGATGGCTGGGAATGTTCATGGTGCATTGTCAGGACATGGTGCTGGGGTAGCAGCAGGAATGGGGCCATCAGCTGGATCCAGTGCCGGGATATATGCAGGAAATGATGTTGGTCCGTTTGCTGGAGTTGGCAGTGTGCTCGGAAGCTCTGCTGGGCCATTCACAAACGATGGGGTTGCAGCAGCAGGAAGCGGTGTTGGACTATATTCAGAAAATGGTGTGGGTGGTCCATATTCTGGAGTTGACAGGGAGCTGTCAATCAGAAACTCATTTGAGTCATTCACGAACGAGAGGTTCACATCAGCGGCAAGTGGTGTTAGGCTGTACACACTAAATGGTGTTGGTTCATACACTGGAGGTGGCAGTGGGACACCAGTCAGTTCTGCTGGGCCATACCCTGATGATAGGGTTGCATCGTACAGGTGGCATGGGGATGCAACCTTCAATGGCAGCTCTGCTGGTCAAGGGGTACCGCCTCCTGCAGTACAAAGCCTCATGGGGTCGTATGCATCTGTTGGTCAAGGGCTACCGCCTCCTGCAGTACAAAGCTTCATGGGGTCGTATGCATCTGCAGTGCCATCCCACAGAGGCCGAAGTCCTGATATGTATCAGTTTGCTGACACTGTCCTTGAAAGAGAATACAGCGGCTCTCACACACGCAACACTGGTCCACCTTCGGCATCAGGCTATCCTCCAACTCGTTTCTAAATTTATGAGCTAGATCTGTATGCTATTGGGAGATTTCTGGATCTAGGAGTTCTGTAATTCAGGTATTTTTTGGCGCAGTAATTGATGTTTCCAGAATTTCACAATGAATAGGGTTCCTGAGTCATTTAGAAGAGGGAAAATATATGATCATCATCTGCCGAGGATATGCATCACGGCCAAGATCTGAAGGACCTACCTGGATGGACCGTGTCCTATAGTTTGTTATCCTGATAGAAAGATATTGTCCATGTGATATTGGGTCATTTCCCATTGAACATGGAATATCTTCATCCTCTTCTTCTTTTCTTTGCTTTTTTTTCCTTTTCTTTTTCTTTTTGGTTTCATTTGACCAGTAACCATCTATTTGCTAGTGATCAAGGATTCAGATTTTTGGGTGTTCTTCATCCTGGTGATGCAAACCAGATCCATGGTTTTGATCAACAGTCGTCTCCCTTATATTTCCACTATATACAACAAGAGGATGATACAGGGTCTCAGGGCAAGAGTCTTAAAAGATTCCAAAAACCAAACATCGTTGAAGGTCATGGGAAGGGTTTTTAACTAAATGGAGCGGGCGTTAGGGAATGTACATGGCAATCCATAGTTTGTCCCCAGCATCTCTATTTTTAAGATGGAGGACTCCTTTGATCCTCCTGCTGAGCCTAAACGGTAGGGGTGTAACTCGGGTGGGTTCGATTGGGTTGAGGGTTAACCCAAACCACAACCTGACCCACCCTAAATTCCAACCTGAGGTCCCCAATCCGAACCTAACCTGAATGAATTCATGTTAGACCCGATCCAAATACATTTGATTATTCCCGAGCAAATTGAACCTAACAGAGTTCAAATCGGGTGGCTTCTTACAAACTGAACCCAAGTACCTTGACAACCCAACCCAAACACAGGTTCAATCCAAGCCCAAGTTGCTGCCCTGGTAAACTGTGATACACCTGATAGAGAAATTATACACGTGGCATGGAAGTAACTTGAAATAGAGCATTCAAATTTCTCTCTAATTTGATGGGCCACAAACCAAATTATATACTGATTTGATTATGAAAATAACTAATTATTGGACTTTTAAGGATGCTTTAATGAGAACAATACTATGGTCTGAAGTTACCAAAAATCTTTCCACTAATCAGATGTTGGGCTTACTCAGATAATGACTCTTAGATGTTAACCCATTCATGTTGGGTTCTCCAAATAGTGGTGATGACTTCTGTGCACTGTTGTCATCATCTAAGCCCTATCCCAACTAATTGGGGCTGGCTAGATGAATCCTTTTTTGTCATTCCACTATTAAGGACCGGAACTTTAGTTAGATCATGTGTCACCTAGTCTCCATTGCACATGACCAGCCACTCATCAATCTTAACATCTTCATTTTTTATTTTTTTACACACGCACACACACACTACCACACGCGCCGTAGTGGGATTTCACCACCTATGGGTCCTCAAACCCTCAACCAGGTGTTGAAACTCCTGAGAGTCTACCACCGGAGTAAGAGTAAGGACCCTTAACATCTTCATTTGGCTATACTCATCTCATGGGTACAATGTTTCTCAAGTACCCAATGTTCTGTCCCATAAAGCATCTCTGATCTTATAGCTTTCCTATAAAACCCCACCTCCAAATTTGAGTAATCTCTGGTCTTATAACTATCCTATAAAATCCCACCTCCAAATTTGAGTGCTATACGATGATCACATAAAACTCCAAAGGAATTCTTCCACCTGCTTGAATTCTATGGGTAATATTTCTCAATCTCTTTACTCTCATCAATAATCGACCCAAGATATTAAAAGTGATCATTTTGAGAAACTCCTTAGCAATCTTCACTAATTCCTTGTTCCCACTCCTGTTGTTATTCAAATTGCACTCGACATGCTCTGTTTTAGTCCGATTAATTTTTAAATCTTTTAGATTCTAAAGCACCTTTCCATGAATCAAACTTTGTATTTAAGCCTTCCCCATCTTGTCAATCAATAACTCTCATGCACTGTGGGAGCATCAATTAACTCTTTCCTCTTCCCTTGCACCCTCTTTACAAGTAGAATACAGGACAAAAATAAAATTAAAAATTAAAACCGCTTTCATTGAGATTTGGACTCAAAAGTCCCTGCAGTTATTATATCCTTACTTTTGTTTTTCTTCTCTCTTTTTTTTCCCCGCAATCTGAACATTTAAAATTTCTCATTTGGAGTCAAACTCAATCATAAACCTTGATTTTAATGATGACCAGAGATTTGTGCTAACATCTGCCCCCGTCATTTTATTTCCAAGATGCAGCCTACTGTAACCTGTGCAACATACCCCAACTCATTATGAGGGAACCAAATAAGAGTTGAACCATGACAAGGATGCCCTCAGTTTAAGGCTGTCAATCAACCAGGTTTTGTACATGCCCAAGCCCAAACCCAAACCCAGCCACTTCTGTGCAAGATTTCAGTCAGCATGATATAGGGGGGAAAAACCCTTGGAATCCTAAACGGGCTGGGCTGAGCTCACGGGCTCTTAAGAAAGCCACGTTTATAGTTCGAGACTAACCCAATCTTCTAGATCAGAAGATACTTTTCATGTAGCCTCAAGGGTATAGTTGGTGGTAGCTCCTAGCACTTTTCAAATAGAAGGCACCCTCCTGTCTGTCTCCCTTGATTTCCATTTTTCTTCCTGAACTTGCACATTTTCTGTTCAATATTATGGTATTTGAAGAGAGAGAGAGAGAGAGAGAGGAGGGAGAGAGAGAGAGAGAGAGGAAAAAGCAGAATACATGTTGGGTTAATGATAAATTTGAGAGTAACACAGCTTGGCAGTACATGATACAGATAACATTTATAATTGTAGTAATAGAAGGTTTGGACTAAGCCAAGTTCTAAAACTGAAGCTACCTCAGAGAATGGACTCCACCTGCAGTGGCGACATTCTAGACCCAGAAGTTGAGCTTGTCGCGCTTCTAGCCTGTTCAGAGGCTGTTCTCAATCCCAACTGTTGCAGCTGATGGACCACATGCGACATCCTCGGCCGCACTGATGGGACGTGCTGCGTGCAAGCATAAACAAGGTCCACCACCTTCTGTATCACCCCAACTTCAGGAATGTCGGAAATGAGTGGATCCAAAAGTTCCGGGTACCTGTGGGACTGAACCAGTGGGGTAGCCCATTCAAATATACTCTGCCAACCCACAGATTCGACTGCCCGTGCAGGCCTACGCCCACTAACGATTTCCAGCAGCAGCACACCAAAACTGTAAACATCACTTTTTGTTGTGAGTTCATTCCTGTACACGAATTCTGGAGCCAAGTATCCATGGGTGCCAGCCATTACAGTCCGTTCATGCATCACTTCCCATGGAACAAACTTTGAAAGGCCCACACCCATGAGGTGGGCCTCAAACTCTTCATTGAGAAGTACATTGTCTGCACGGATATCTCTGTGTACAACATGCGGTTTCACCTTGTCATGCAGGAAGCTGTTTCAGGAGAATCAGAAGTCATGAAAAATTAGATGCCTATTAAGAACAAACGAGTCCAACACATGCAGGACATGTGAGGATTAGGAGAAGAAAAGATTGTACGGAATGAAGCATATATCATGCTTGTCACATGTAATACCCTACAGAAAACAGTGAAACAATACTTTTTCTTTAGTAACAAAATATTTATTAACAGAAGGGGAAGAAAATCTAGGGGCCATGAGTCCCCACTCTGAGGCTTATATCTAGAGAACCCTCAATCAAATGACATTTCTAATGACACTCCCAATACAAAAGGGCCCCATGTTGCCAAAGGGATATCTAACCAAAAAAGGTAGACGCAAATGTGAACGATTGAAGAAACAAAGGGTAAGAGCCAAAGGGTGAAATCTGAATGTGAAGGATAATCAAAACTGAAGATGATGGTTTGCAACTTTCCAAATTTTCGCGGTTAACATGCCATTGATGGAAAATGTGCTTCTGTTACCAAGTTTTGGTTACAGGTGGTTCCCCCTATATCGCCAACAATCTTTTGCAGCATCTGCTCAAACAGCCAGCTCCTCAATCATTCAAAAAGGGAATTTACAGGTCACAATTCGTGGTTCTGTATTTAATTTATTTTGATATGGCTAAAGCCTATGAAGCATCAGAACAATAAGAAACAAAACTCAAGAATCCCACTTTAGCACTTCTTTATTGGCCACGGTAATTGAAATACATTTAGCCTTCCTATATGTGGGCAACTTCAATAACCATGAGGTGGAGCAGAAGCTCATCATTCCATGCCCAACCACGAAGAAACATGTCAGGTCAGGCAAGGGGGGAAACCTTCTTTTAAAGAACGCAAACTACCAATCCTAAGGACTCAAAATCCTTTAGGAAAGAAGAAGAAGAAGAAGAGTTCAACCATATCACTGACATTACATGCAAGTACATAAACAAAAGCTTCTGATAGACTACCACCATGACATAGGTTCCACCTTGAACCAAGGTTCGCGAATTCAGGACTTGGGACTCGACTCGGTTGGCCCATAAAATTTGACTTGGGTCGGTCCACACAGCAACTTGGGCAAGTCATCCTTGTTCAAATAACTAATTTTATAATTAAAATTTTAATCAAGTAATGTATCACTAAGCACAGTATTCAAAGACCTTTAGAGAAAGGGAGCCAAAAAGTCATAATCCCTGATTCATGGACACTTGTTTGCTACTATAAAACCATTGCATTTTTTTATTTTTTATTTTGAAAAATGATAATTTTATTGAAGCAAAAACTACAAGAACAGATCTAAAACAGACTAAACAAACAGAAAGACAGGCAAAAACACTAGACACACAAAAAACAGGAAAAAGAAAGAAATGAAAAGAAAACAAACCGCTGCCCCACAGCAGCCAAAGCCCAGAAACCCAAGAAACCTTCTACGGAGCCCAAGAAACCATTGCATATTTTTATTTTAACTGTCCAATAAATGTCCACTAATTTAATAGGTAGAAAATCAAATAAGCAAAAGTTTTAGTTCATGGTAAATCTAAATTGGTACCATGTAAAATGCCCCTGCATTAATCACCTTCGGTGAAGAGTCTCGAACACAAGACCTCTCCCATGGGCCCCAAATCACATGGGTCACCCACCTCAAGTGTGTGCCTGCATCCCACAGGCTACCCCACTCGAGCCTGGTGTGTTAAATGCCTTTGCATAAATCACCCACGGTGAGGAGTCTCGAACACGAGACCTCCCGCTCTGATACCAATTTGATGCAGGACAAGTAGTCACTTGCTCTAAAATCTTGAACTGTTAGAGTATGGCGAATTAATCCATTTATCTCATAGCACAGCCCCACACCTCATGTGTTAGGACCTCGGCCAAACCCCTTCGTGGGCTCGTGGGCCCCAAATCACATGGGCCACCCACCCCGAGTCTGTCCCCGCATCCCAGGGGCTATCCCACTCGAGCTTGATGTGGAGGGAACATCCTCGTGTGAATGGGATCCACTCTGTCCATCAAGTGTGCCACTTGGGTTTGGATTGGGGCCCAAAAATCAGGCTGATTCAACTCTCAAGTGTGCTACACCGTGGGAAACAGTTGAGATGGGCATTCCCACCATTAAAACTCTTGTGTATATGACATCCAATCCACTTATCTGATGTGCCTCACCAGGATGAATGGATTTCCCAGAAATCAGGACATTTCAAGACTCATGTGGGCCACAAGATACGAATTTAGAGTTTTAGGCATGACTGTACACTGTTACATATGGTGCGGCCCACCTATGTCGTGGATTTGACTGGATTTTAGGATCCATGGTGAAAAGGTGATGGAGCGCTGATGATGGATGGTGTGGATGATGCACGTTTTCCCCATGTAGTGATCAGTTAGTGCAAGTCAGCCCTCCGCATGACTACACAAGTCAGGCTAGCACAGTCCCAACCAAAAAATAAAAATAATAATAATAACTAAATTAAAGGAAGTTCCCATTGCCACAAGAACCCTATGAACTCAACGTGCTTGAAGACGAGGGAGAAAGCATCCGAGTAAGTGAAATGCAATGTTTGATTTATTTATTTATTTACTGTAGTCATGATTGACCTGATTTTTGTCACTCACATGACTCACTCGAAAACTCGGGCAAACAGATTGATGTTTGATTTTAAACCCTACCAAGTCGACACCATTTTTTTACTTGGTAAGGCTTTCAAAATGGGTTGAATATGAAGCGTCAGGCAACCTTGCATTGTATACCCCGGGGGAGGCATATGATTCAGTGCAACTAAGCCATGCCTCTCCCAGTAAGGTGGATGTTCAGAGTTTTGGCATTGTAAGTTAAGGGGTCGGCTTGAAGGTGCTCTTATGTTGGGAGACGGATGTTCAGAGTTTTGGCATTGTAAGTTAAGGGATCAGCTTGAAGGTGCTCCTACGTTGGGAGAGGCAGATGTTCAGAGTTTTAGCATTGTAAGTTTAAGGGATCAGCTTGAAGGTGCTCTTATATTTTTGACAGCCTTTCAACACCAGCACCACTTTACGTCCACTCTTAAAAGATGGTGTTCTTTCAAGCTATTGAAGATGTTGAGATGGATGTGTGAGAAGCTTGGGATAGAGCTTACGATTGAGATCGCTGGAGCAACCTAAGAGTACCCCCAACTGGAGATGATGAGGGAGAGTTGATGGAGATGGTTCAACCATGAGCTATGCAAACAAGAGATGGCCCTGGTTAGGACAGAGATTTTTATTAGGATAGAAGGGCATGAAGGATGATAACGGAAGACCTCAAAGAATTTAAGCCGAAGTGGTGAAAAGGTAATGATTGCGAAGACCTGATGATGACGAATAATGAGAATGGTTGTCCAAAATTCCTCCGAGGCTCCAACCATTGATGTGCTTTCTTCAGTGACTTCATAACTGATGTAGAACTATGCAATGCCAAAAAGTTCAGCAAGCTTTTTCTAGCATGCCCCTCATTCTGTGCCTTCCATTGCTCAGGATGAGAGCAGCCAGGTAGCTTAGCAACCAGAGGTGATTGGAAGCTCAAGATGGTGAAGAAAAGAAGTCACTGAGCCATCACAACTATGAAATGATCTAAGAATTATGTGGCTCCAAGAAAGCTATTGCCCAAAGTAGAAGATTCATGCATGCAAGCGTCTAATATTGCTCATCTTACATGGCATATGTTATGTTCCTGTTGATACATTAAACATATGTACTCCTGCTGAAAACGGATTCCAACTTCCATAATTTTGCTGGAAAACTGTCCATCTTTTCCTAGTTCCTACGATTTGTTTGGGTATAGGCATTCAACATTTTGATAGTTTCCAAGAAGAAACCATGGGTGTGGATGGTGCCAATTCACTTGATCCATTTGGAAAGATGCATACGGCTTCGTAGCGTGTAGTGCAGGTAGCGTGGGGGTCGTAGCGTACGCTACCTGTAATTTTGGGGAGAGCATCGTAAATGCCAAAAAATAAAATATAAAATACAAAAAAATTCTAAGAAGGTGATTTCGGTACCTGTAGAAGAGGTACACCTGATCGGAAGAATAATTCGGTGGGCCTTAATCGACAACAGTTGAGTTTCGGTCTTTCATAGGTATGAAAAACCTCCCCTTTTTCTTTTTTGCTTCGAATGGATGAAAATTTTCAAAATCAACCAGAATTCCGACAAATAATCTGCGATCTCTCGGGAATTTTGGTTCGATTCGGAGATTTGGGTTCGAAATGGAAACCCTCATATTAGGATTTGGGTTCCAGATAGAAACAGGAAACCCTATTCTCCTTTCTAAAATTGCATCGGACCCTTTTTTTCAGGCGTGGATTAGCTACTGACAGGTTAGTAGCTAGACTCGCTACTGAAGTGACGTCACCACGTTTCGTGGGCCCCACCATGATGTATGTTTTGTATCCACACCTTCCATCCATTTGTAGATATCATTTTATTACAATATCCAAAGAATGAGTTAAATCCAAAGCTTCAGTGGACCCCAGCACAGAAAACAGTGGGGACAGTGACGCCCACCATTAAAAACTTCTGAAGGACACAAAAGTTTTAGATCAACTGATATTTGTATTTTCCCTTATTTCGT
This sequence comes from Magnolia sinica, assembly GCF_029962835.1. Lineage (NCBI taxonomy): Eukaryota > Viridiplantae > Streptophyta > Magnoliopsida > Magnoliales > Magnoliaceae > Magnolia > Magnolia sinica. Next base: position 580,996 of record NC_080575.1, on the reverse strand, counting down.
GTTTTTTGGAACATTTGAATAGGTTGGATTTCAAGTAAACATTATGGTGGGCCTTAGGATAGTTTCAATGGTGGGAATCACTTTCCCTACTGTTTTCAGTGGTGGGGTCCACTGCAACTTTTTATCTGCCTCATTCTTTGGTTCGTGCCCTAAAATGATATCTCAAAATGGATGGGCGGTGTGGATACAACACATACATCATAATGGGGCCCACGGAACTTGGTGACGTCACTTCAGTAGCCCACTCGCCACTCAACCTCTCGGTATCTAATCCGCGTCCTTTATTTTGGGGACGCTGCTCATGTTACAGTCGTGAGTCGTAGTGTCAGGGGCCCCATTATGATGTAACGTATTTTATCTGCTCCGTCCATCTATTTTGGACACTCATTTTATGGAATGAGCTAAAAAAATGAGTTAGATCCACATTTCAGGTGGACCACACCACGGGAAACAATGTGATTGAACGTTTGCCATTAAATTTTTTTTAAGGCCCATTGTTCCTTTTTTTTGATTTTTTTTCGATGTGGAGACAAAATAACTTGGTATTTTCAGTTTTTTCCTGATTTTTTCCATTTTAAAATGCCGGTTACTGTCGGTTTTATGTTCTTTATACTTGTATTGTACTTAATGCTCTTAACTTTGGGATTTTTATTTTGAAGAATGTGACATTTATATATTTTGCTTTTTTCTTACTATTTAATATTTATTATATATATATATATATATATATATATATATATATATATATATATTTAAAATTAAAAGTATTATGTAGCTTACGTTCCAACTTCCATAATTTTGCTGGAAAACTGTCCATCTTTTCCTAGTTCCTACGATTTGTTTGGGTATAGGCATTCAACATTTTGATAGTTTCCAAGAAGAAACCATGGGTGTGGATGGTGCCAATTCACTTGATCCATTTGGAAAGATGCATCCCACAGTGACAAAGTCCTCCCTTGGAGTTGCACACAAAGCACAAAAACCTCATGCACCATTAAATAAATGACTGATTCAACTAATATTGACGGATTCAGCATTGCGGTGCCATCCAATGCCACAATTCTTCAACATTTCATCATGTCCAGGAGTCAAGTCAGGCAACAAGAATTCAGGTGTTTTCCCAATGGGCATAGATTTTAAATATAAGGGTAGTTGTGCTGGGCTAACTTCAGTATATTTCCATTATTCATATTATTTAAAGAAAACCATATGGATTTGTAGAAAAGCTAAGGCACTAAGATACTGGTCGCTAGATGTATATCCTCCAACAAGTATCCGCATTTGGGTGGGTGGTGTGAGAGGACCACACACTTTTCATCCAATGCAAATTCATGTCAGATGTTGCACCGGACAACATGTATCAGTTTCTAAGAGTGGAAGGCTCTATGCACCCTGTGACCCGTGATGATTAAATTCCTAATAAATATTACACCTCAAAATGGATGCATGTAGTAGTTAGGACTTAGGATATAAAAAACGAACAGGATGCATAACCAATGGGATCAGGTGGTGCAGAGACAAGAAATAGCAAAGATAATAATAACTGATGAAACAGAGAGAATGGATGCCTGCCTGAGATTGACAGGCTGATGCATGGTAAAAGTAACTCAGAGTGAAGAAACATTAAAAAGAAGACTTGAGCAGAGGTTAAACTTCAACAGACATGAGATAATTTCATGGTGGATATAAATGCATATACAGCATAACAGTAACAAGAAATCAATCACATAACCACTGTGAAGCATGAAAGTGAAGGAAAAAAAAAAAAAAAAAGTGCTTCCATTGTTTACACTTGCTTGTTCTAGATGCAGGCACAAGCAGGAGCACGTGCTTGTATGTGGATGCATGTGTGCACATATATGAATGATGCATTTTTGGACAGTAAAGAATATATCTCAATAAGAATAAGGACTGCAGTTTATACCCAGAATTCAACTTCAGAACTCATAAACTATTTCTTTATAAAAAGCACATATAGACAGTTGTATACCAAAGTAAAACTAACAAAAAGGTGCACTATAAAGATAAGAAAACAGTTGGCATTTAAGAAGGTTCAAAAAATGTATACATACGCAATTCCTTGTGCAAGTGTCGTGGCAACTCTCATTCTCATTGCCCAATCCAAGCTTCTGCCGCCCATTGGGATGTGATGAAGCCATCGGTCCAAGGGCCCATTTGCAACAAACTCATAAACGATATAGCGATCACCGTGATCATAGCAACATCCTTTCACGGCCACGAGATTGGGATGATGAAGCCTTGCAACTCTTCCAATCTCAGAATAAAATTCCTTTTTCCTCTGAAAACTGGACCTCTTCAGTCTCTTCACTGCTACTCTTGATCCATCAGGCAATAGCCCGCTGTATGTGCCTCCTGTCTTGGCATTTCCAAGAAGCCGGTTTCCTTCACTAAAATTCTTTGTAATCGACCTAAGCTCTTCTTTGGTGAAGACTTTCCATGATGGAGGAACTAACGCAGCTGATGATGGACTAGATACTTTCCGTGACCTTCTGCGTTTCTTACTGCGCCTATATGCAAGGAGCCAAATCACAACAGCTAGTGTAGTGGAGAGGATCAACCCACTAACAACTGCAAGGATTATGAGATACTCCTTGTGGCAGCGCATGTGGTAACATTTGTTTTCTGGATCGAAATAGTATTCGTATAGAGATTAGAAAAAATTGCATAGGGTACTAGTCACATACAACAGATACCCAGCTTTTAGAGAGAAAACCCATACAGCACGAATTATTATACTCAGAAGATCACATTATATTTACTCTAATCTGAAAGAAAGAAAGAAAAAATGCAGTGGACAATCTAAACTAAAGAACAGAACAACAAAATGAAGATTGGAAAATGGAATGTTAATGTTGTGCCAGAGGATACCTATATCGAGCATGCATATGAACTCGTGAGACGTATTACATCTCTCACCAACAAGAGCTGCACGGCCATTAGTCACCAGTGTACATGAATTGACTGAATTAATATTGTGGCATGAGGCATTGTTGCAGTCGAAGTGAAATGGTGCCCCTGGGAAGACTGACTCATTCCAACTCGACACATTATCAGACCATTTCCAGCTAAATCCAATTGTAGAATTGAAGCCTCGTCCTCCAACCCAGCAGCCATTGACTTTATCGATGCAGAGCTTCTGAGCAAAATTCAATTCCTGAACTGACGTCAGTGCTGCCAAATGACCACGATAGCCCTGACAAGTAGCCTCCGACCCATCCCAAGAGTCAGATTTCTCTATATATCCAAAGCACTTGCTCTTATTGGGGCCCACTTCCCAACCAGTGGGGCATAGTGCTGTACACGATATGCAAAACGAGACCAAAAAACAAAAAAAAAAGGTTTTAAAAGACGTAAGTACAACCGAATAAATTTTCTGTTAACAATCAAAATTTTATTTAGGGAAAAGATAAAAAGTACATTATCCATGGAGAGTATGAACATGTCAAAGAAATACATATGGGGTCTGCGGGTAAAATAAACACATCTGATCAGCAGATAGTAATACACTGAATGTCCCTTCATCTGATCTTGATCAATGGAAATTCAACGATCCATTTCCTTTGAGAATTAACATCTCCCTTGAAGTCAATTCCACTAGAGAGTACATTCAACAATCAGATTAAAATGTGTTTAAAAATCCTAGAAGCATGAGTGAAGTCTATGATTGGATTCCAGCATCCAGAAATGCTTGGCCATTCAAATTTAAGGGCAGAGTTGGATATTACTGATTTTGTTTTCATCGACTGCCCGTGTTGAACTAGATACAGACACCATCTAAACATAGATAAGTTGTGATGCTGTGCTAGTTTAACAGGCTTTCCCAGAGAGCAGATTTCTGAATGGGGCTGCTGCACTTCCCCAAACAAGGCCGCATTTGTATTTTGTAAGTTGGGGCGCTACAAATAGCCCTAAATTCACCCTTAAACAATATATAAAATGGTGATTTGTAATTTGACCCAGTCAAGATGTCCACCCACGAATCAGAAGACAAGTCCATTTTATAAACAGATCACCACATTGATGAATGATTGAATCCATTTGGCAAAAAAAAAAAGGGCTCCTTCCCCAAGTTGCTGGGATCTACTCCAGTTGTCATTTTGGGGTTTCCTAGTTTGATCAGGAGAAAGCTGCTTTCTGTTATTTCAGCAACTGGGTTACTTCATTAAAGAAGTTTGCTACTCTATACTAAAGCTATTTTGAAGAGTGTAGTTTCCGGGAATGTTGCTTGTGTGGGTTGAAAACAGATGTTAGCTTCTTCGAAGATGGTATCTATTGAAATTTTCCGTCTATAAATATAAGGATGGTGGTGGTGGTGGTGGTGGTGATGCCACTGCCAATGGTGACGACAGCGATGATGATGATGATGGGGCCCTGAGGAGAGTTATAATCCTTACATGTGGAGAGAGAGAGAGAGAGCTCACCGCTTTCTGCCCGGACAGAGATACCAGTCAGATAGGAGAGGAAACCCAGGTAGAGGAAGAAATCCATGCTCTGCTGCTGCCGCTCTTTGGGCTTTAGCTTCGGTGGGGGGAAGAGAGATAGAGGGAGAAAGAGGGAGAGGGAGAAGGAGAGGGAGAGATCAACGCATGGCTATTTGTGGAGTGAGCACGTTGGTGGAGAAGCAGAGTGATTTGGGTTTGGATGGGGAAGGAAGGAGAAATAAAAGGAGTCCGTGCCCCATTTTCCCCAGCTAACGGGTGTCTGGTGTGGACTAGGACTCTGGATCTTGGGTATAGGTCCAAACTTCAGGGACGACCTTTTAGCTTGTGACGCCGGTCCTCTGCCGAGCATACCATGGTGTATTTTTTAATCCACGTTGTCCAGCTATTTTTAAACATCATTTTAGGGCTTGATCCCAAGAATGAGGCAGATATAAATCTCAGTTGGACCACACCACAGGAAAACAGTAGTGATTGAATCTCCACCATTAAAAACTCTTCGTGCCATTGTAATGTTTATTTGACATCCAAACTGTTGATTAGGTGAGGAAAAATACAAATTTCATCTTGATCCAAGACCACCGTCTATTCATTTTTTCCAATATCAAGGCTTGATTAAAAAATAATAATAGGATCTAAGTCTCCTATGAACTACACCAAAAACAGTAGTGATTGAATGTCTGCTGTTGAAAACCTCCTAAGCCTACTGTAATATTTTATTGAAAATACAAATGTAAGAAGTTTTTAACAGTATATATTCAATCAACATTATTTCCCATTATATGGTCCGTTTGAGATTTAGATCTATATCATTTTCTGGCTCACACAATAAAATGGACAGCCTTGAGAGTGTATTTAGAGTATGGTATTAGATGGTTTTAAGTGGGATAAAATTATTAAAATTTGAATTTTCAAATTTTCGGTAATTTTCCTCCATTTTTGAAAAGTTGTAGTACTTTTGATTTGTAGGTTTTATCCCACATCGGATTTGACATAGTAAAATATCTTGTATATAAGATAGCCTTTTTTGCAGGGCTTGAGCCCCTTTCGGGAGGCATGTGAATTTGGTCTGTGGGGGCTATGCCAATAGCTCTAATCTATGCCATTAACCACATGCGCGCGCCGAGCCGAGTCAGTCCGAGTCCGCGTGCGCGCGCGCGACGACGGCCGGGCGGGCATGGCGCGGGTGCGGTGTGTGTGTACTCGCGTGGGTGTGTGTATGCACCACTTCGGAGTCTATATAAAGATAACCGATTCCAGTTTGAATATACAAAAATTCTTCTCTTATAAAACACTCTCTGGATATTCGGTTTTAAGCATTTTTCTACTAAGTTCATCGCTGAGTCAACTCAGCACTTTCGGATTAAACTGCAAGTGGTTCGAGTCCGTGTACAGTGAGTGCACAGTTGGGATCGGGTCATAGTCGTTGTATCCTGGAGGTCGATTGCTCTGGAAACCTGTTGCACTTGGGACGCTGTCCAAGGGGAGCAAATTCGATTTCAAGCCGAGTGACTCAGTCACGCCTCGACTCAATTCAATAAGTTCTTCTTTCTCAAAATTTATTTTCTTTTTTTTTGTTCTCGATTTTTAATAGTCTATTTAATTCAACCAAATATTCCAACAACCTTGAAATTGAAATTGTTGAATTACATAGACTATGGCTATAGTAACAGTAAATGCTTCTGCAGAGTTAGCCAAAATCGAAACGTTTGCTGGACAATCATTTAAACGATAGAAACAGAAACTGATGTTCGCTCTGACTACCCTGAAAGTTTCATACATTTTATCTGAATCATTTACTATAGATCTAGCAAATCAAACTGAAGTAACAGATGAAAATAATTGTAAAAATTATATTCTAAACTCTTTATCTAACGAACTATATGATGTGTATGCTTCTTACGTGTCTGCTAAAGACATATGGACTGCTTTGGAAAAGAAATACATATTAAAAGATGCAGGCACTAAGAAACATGCAATTGCTAATTTCCTTCATTATGAAATGACAGATGATATACCTGTCACAAATCAGATTCACGATTTTCAAGTCTAGTTCACGAACTATCGACAGAAGGAATTAAGTTGGATGAAGGGTTTCTTTCAGGAGCACTAATAGAAAAGTTACCGCCCTCCTGGAAAGAATATAAGAATAGAATGAAACATAAAAAAAAATGATGTTTCATTGGAAACTACTATCATACACATACGAATAAAGGAGGCCAATAGAAATAGAGACCAAAAAGAAAATGAAAATAAGATAAATTCAAAGGCGAATCTTGCGGAATTAAGTAGTGAAAACAATAAGAAAAAGGGCAAATGTCTTAACTGTGGCAAACCTGGACATTATACAAATGAATGCATGCTCAAAAAGAAGAATGCAAATAATCAATTCAAAAAAAGAAAAATTGCTACAATTGTGGAAAGCCTGGGCATCATATTAAAACTTGTAGGCTTAAGAAAAATAAAGATAAGCCGCAGGCTAATTTTACAGAAATAGGCAATGAATCTGACATGGTAGTAGCTGTGGTGTCAGAAGTCTTCCTTATATACAACTTGGAGTGGGTGCTAAACACCGGTGTAACTAAGCACGTATATAAGAATCGTATCATGTTTATCTCCTACCAAGTATCAGGAGATGATGAACAAGTGTTCATTGGTAATGCTAGAACATCTCCAGTTGTAGGAAAATGGAAAGTACTTCTGAAACTTACTTCTGAAAAGACTCTGCTATTGAATGATGTCCTACATGTGCCCGACATTAGAAGAAACTTGGTCTCTGGTCCACTCCTCAATAAAGCTGGTGTTAAGTTAGTATTTGATTGATAAGCTTGTAATGACTAAGAATGGAACTTTTATTGGTAAGGGGTACCGTAGCGATGGTTTATTCATTATAAATGTATCCAATGATAATAATAAGAAGACATTCAATCTGTTTATATCATTGAACTTTTTTATCTATGACATAGTAGATTAGGTCATGTGAATATAACATCTTTGAAGAAAATGAAAAGATTAGGTTTATTACCTAATATATCTAATGAAGAATTTGACAAATGTGAAACATGTGTCGAATCAAAATTCATTAGAAAACCCTTTAAACAAATAGAAAGATCATCTATTCTATTAGAGTTAATACACAGTGACTTAGGTGATTTTAGAAATCACATGTCTAGAGGTGGAAAAAGATATTACATAACTTTTGTAGATGATTACTCTAGGTTCACTAGAGTCTATCTATTAAGAAACAAAGATGAAGCTTTAGATGCTTTTTCTAAATACAAACTTGAAGTTGAAAATCAGTTAAATATAAAAATTAAAAGACTTAGAACAGATAGAGGAGGTGAATATGAATCTTCTCAATTTAGAGAATTATGTGAAAAGAATGGAATAGTTCACGAAACTACAGCTCCTTATACACCAGAACAGAATGGAATAGCAGAACGTAAGAATAGAACTCTAAAAGAGATGATGAATGCTATGTTAAATAGTTCAGGCTTACCCTCAAATATGTGGGGAGAAGCAATTCTATCTGCTTATTATATTCTAAATAGGATTCCTTCTAAATCTTCTGAACAAACACCATATGAACTTTGAAAGAATCATGTTCCTAGTTACAAATATATTAAAGTGTGGGGGTGTCTTGCTAAAGTAGGATTACCTGAAACTAAGAAAAGAAAGTTAGGTCCTAAAACGACCGACTGTGTATTTATAGGTTACGCACAAAATAGTGCGGCCTATAGGTTTCTAGTTTTAAAAACTAAGGATAATATTCTAGATCCTAATACAATTATAGAAGCTAGGGATGCAGAGTTCTTTGAGAACGTATTCCCTATGAAATCTAAATCTATAGGAATAGAGGAAGTCAATGAATCAGATATTGCGTATAGTAGTAAAAATGCATACGAGAACATAGTAGAAGAACTAGAACCAAGAAGAAGCACTAGAGTTAGAAGAGACTTACGAGAGTTTTTTCACCTTCTTAGTAGAAGATGGTCCTACAATCCTACGTAAAAGCTATTAACTCTCCAGATGCAACCTTTTGGAAGGAAGCAATAAATGACAAGTTAGAATTTATTATATCCAATGACACTTGGGAAATTGTAGACCTACCATGAAATAAACCAATAGGTTGTAAATGGGTGTTTAGAAAGAAACTAAAACCGAGATGGGACTATTGATAAGTTTAAAGCTAGGTTGGTAGCGAAAGGCTTTAAACAAAAGAAGGAATAGATTACTTTGATACATACTCTCCTGTAACTATAATTACAACTATCAGGGTTTTAATAGCGATAACTTCCATATATAAACCGGTGGTACACCAGATGGACTTAAGATGACTTTCCTAAATGGAGACTTAAAAGAAGAAATATATATGAAACAACCCGAGGGTTATAAGATATTAAGTAAAGAAAATAAAGTATGTAGACTAATTAAATCACTATATGATCTAAAACAGGCTCCTAAGCAATGACATGAAAAATTCGATAGTATTTTGAAATCAAATGGTTATCATATAAATGATGTAGATAGATGTGTATATAGTAAAATTTCTATAAATGATTGTATTATTATATGCCTTTATGTTAATGACATGCTTATTTTTGAAACTAATATTAAATTAGTTAATGCAACTAAGAAATTCTTATCATCTAAGTTTGACATGAAAGACTTAGGAAAGGCTAGTGTAATCTTGGGTATTGAAGTAAATAGGAAAGATGGTGTTATCATATTATCATAATCTCATTACATTGAGAAGATATTGAGAAAGTTTAACCATTTTGACTGTTTACTTGTAAGTACTCCTTATGATTATAGTGTGACTCTCATGAAGAATATAGAAAATAGTGTGTCTCAATTGGAGTATTCCAGAATAATTGGTAGCCTTATGTATCTAACAAACTGCACTAGACCAGACATTGCTTTTGCAGTAGGAAGGCTAAGTAGATATACACATAACCCTGGAAAAGAGCATTGGAATGCTTTGTCTAGGATTTTGAGATACCTAAAAGGCAGTATAGCCTATGGTTTACATTATAATGGTTTTCCTGCTGTATTAGAAGGATACAGTGATGCTAACTGGATTAGTGATTCAGATGAGACAAAATCCACGAGTGGATATGTCTTCACTTTAGGTGGAGGAGCAGTCTCTTGGAAGTCTACCAAGCAGACATGTATCGCTCGGTCTACTATGGAATCCGAGTTTATTGCCTTAGAAAAGGCTGGAACAGAAGCCGATTAGAAATCTCTTAGCTGATATACCATTGTGGCCAAAGCCTGTATCGGCCGTATCTATTCATTGTGACTGTCAAGCAGCTATAGCGAAAGCAAAGAGTAAAATATATAATGGAAAGAGCAGGCATATTAGACTCAGACACAACATAGTGAAACATATGTTGCGTGATGGAGTCATATCTATTGACTTTGTGAGGTCAGAAAAGAATCTAGCAGATCCTCTGACTAAAGGACTATCTAAAAGGTTAGTCAATGATACATCGAAGGGAATGGGGCTGAGCCTAATATATGAGCTGCCAGTGTCGGCAACCCAACCTATACAAGTGGAGATCCCATGAGATAGGTTCAATGGGTAAACAACAAGACACGAGGTAGACGATTGCACTGAGTTGTATGAGCCCCTTCTATGGTGTACAGTGCGAGCAGCAACGCAGAAGGATGAGTTGTTAGAACTCTTAATGAATCTATAGCCATATATTTGGTGGTGTATACAGTTGCTGCATACACTTGATGGAATTCACCTATATGGGTGTGGAGGTGGAGGCCGCTTCCTATGAGAATCTAGGCGAATTCTCTAGAGCACTCATGAAATCCAGGTAATGGTGTATGGCCGAAACGCACCGAACCGCAGAATCACTTGCAGAGGAAGAGTTGTGTGAGTGGCATGTACTTGTGATCTATATTAAAAGGATTCAGGTTCAAGACTATGGTGTCACCTGATTCCTGTAGACCTGTCTTGCTTACTCTAATGTCGGTTCAAGTCTATGGTGACACCGGCACCATTGCACAACTATTACGCTTTAATCCGAAAGGGTTTTATTTTAAAAATATGGGGGATTGTTATATTTTGTTTTAAAATAGTATTAAAATTTGAATTTTCAAATTTTTGATAGTTTTCCTCCATTTTTGAAAAGTTGTAGTACTTTTGAGTTGTGAGTTTTATCCCACATCGGATTTGACATAGTAAACTATCTTGTATATAAGATAGTCTTTTTGCTTAGGGCTTGGGCCCCTTTCAGGGGACATGTGAATTTGGTCCTCGGGGGAGGAGAGGGGGCCAATAACTCTAATCTATGTCATTAACCACATGCGCGCCGAGCAAGCCGAGCCGAGCCGTGCCGTCGCCGAGCCGAGCCGAGTCAAGTCCGAGGCCGAGTCCGAGTCCGTGCGCGTGTGCGTGCGCGCGCGACGCGACGACGCGACGCGGCATGGGCGTGGGCGGGTGCTGTGTGTACTCGCGTGGGTGTGTGTATGGGTACTGGCAGGATCGTATGTGCGGGAGTGTACTCATATTTGCACCTTTCGTTTTAAACCCGAGAGATGCGTCCCTTTTGGTTGGTCACCTCTGTTGGGTTTAAACCCAACTGACCTAACCTTTTGAAAAGGGTGCTTATGCACCACTTCGAGTCTATATAAAGACAATCGATTCCAGTTTTCTAAATACGAAAAATTCTTCTCTTATAAAACACTCTTTGATATTCGGTTTTAAGCATTTTTCTAGAGTTCATCGCTGAGTCAACTCAGCACTTTCGGATTAAACTGCAAGTGGTTCGAGCCCGTGTACAGTGAGTGCACCGCTGGGACCGGGTCATAGTCGTTGTATCCTGGAGGTCAATTGCTCTGGAAACCTGTTGCACTTGGGACGCTGTCCAAGGGGAGCAAATTCGATTTCAAGCCGAGTGACTCAGTCACGCCTCGACTCAATTCAATAAGTTCTTCTTTCTCAAAATTTATTTTCCTTTTTTGGTTCTCGATTTTTAATAGTCTATTTAATTCAACCAAATATTCCAACAGATAAAATTATTAAAATGTAATGATTAAACCTTGTAAGGGATTGCCATCTAATCCCAGGGCTTGGAGGCCATCCCACTTCATGTTTAGAAATAGATTGGCTACTCATCTTGGCACTACCTGTCAGTGCTCTATGGGCCCATCATGATATATGCGTTTCATCCATGCTATCTGCCCATTCTTCCATGTCATTTTATGGTATGAGCCCAAAAATGAGTTTGATCTAAGTCTCAAGTGGACCGCACAGTTGGCTCTAAGAGGTTTTTAATGGTGTAATTCATTCACTATTATTTTCCCATAATGTGGTCCACCTGAGATTTATATCTACCTCATTTTTAGGATCAAGCCTAAAATTATATTTCAAAATAGATGGCAAGGCATGGAGAAATCACATACATTATGGTAGGATCCACATAGCACCAACCACTAACCACACGATACCCAAAGTAAGATTAATGAAACATCCCCTGCTGATTCTAAAAAAGGGTTTCACAGCCCATGCCTTACATGAGTCCCAAACATGACCTGCAACCATCCATGAGATCTTAAAAGTTAAAACCCATTCCCACCTACTCTCATTTAAACCCATGCGACCAAACGCCTCCTAATGAAGCACATAGATCATAGTGAGGTTCACAACTAGTAGCCAAACTTTGTGTCAGATAGCGAGGACATCAACGGTGGTATGGTCATGAGATTTGATTGATAGGGCTGTATGGGCATTAAATGCCTGTTCAGGAATGATCTTCAAATCCTATGGTCAGAAGCTACAAGGGCCCACGAGGATAACAAGGACCATCCGACTTTGTTTTCCAGATAACAATAAGAAAATAGTCCAAAATTTTAGGCAGATCAAAACTCACATGAGCCCCACAACACTAGGATGACATTTGTGGGCCCACGCAATTTTTATCAGTATAATGACATTTAGCTTATTTGAGTGATAATAACTCATGAACGGTTTGGATAGCATGTAAGCATAGGATTAAATGGTGGACATCCTTTTTATCGTCTTGTGAGATAAATCCTGTTAGGGTTGATACGGAAAGATATAAAAACTAATCATTTAAAATAGACTCAAGGCGTGTTAAATGTCGCTATCTTTAAGACAATATTCAAACCTTATTGGTGATTAAATTAATTTGTAAGAGGGTTGCAACAAATTTACCTACAAAATATAATAAGCATCTTCTTCAATACGGGAGAAATGTGAGTTTTCACTTGCAAAACTGAAAGATTGCACCAGAACACACTTTTACAATATATACTCTTAACTTCCGTGCAATTATAGCTTGACTCTTAAAAGTTGTTTGCAATTTATTGTCTAGAGAACTATTTGTAATTTTGCACCTTGAAATTTGTAAATTTTCAAAAAACATTTAAAATCGAAAATAGTGAAGAAGAAAAAAATGGAGAGGAGATTGTTGGAATTATTATTTTTGGATTAATCAAAAAATGGGTTTATATATGGTCACAAGAGATGTTTTAAGATAATTTTCAAGGAAAGATATAATATTATATGGTGTATTTTCAACAATGGCATCTCTCCACCATTAATGACATATTTTTATCACCATTTTAAATTCAAATAATGTTCCATTTATCAAGAAGTATAAATATTCATAAATGAATAGTCACCAACAATCACCAAAAGCTACAATCCTTTTTCTAAATTCTCTTTTAAAGTATTTTAAAAAATATGAAAAAACCCAATAGATCCACCTAAGTTTTAAATCTACTTAGTTTTTATATTAATGTCCTATGATGATACTAAGAAATTGATAAGAGGAATGGATTTTCTAGGGACATCTTTTTGAGCTCCACACAGCTTTCAGCTATAGAGCTTCTTATAACAGGCTCTACATCATCAGAGGTGGGTTGCATACCCATGCTAGCATATGATCCTATTAATCAAATCTCACCACATCACCACATCATTAAAGGTGGTGGGTGCATCATGACGGAACTCATCTAAAGTTTATACAATTGAACTTGAGTTTGGTCCAAAAGTTTAACTTGAAGTGTTGTTTAAGTAAAAGGACGAGTCCACTCAAAATCAACTTGGCCTGTCTAGTCTGACCCTATATATTAACCAAGTATGATCTAAGAACAATGAATTGGACTTCATGTAGACTTTCTTACACTTAAACCTGACCCAAACCTATAGAAAAGTAGTCAACTAAGCCTCTGGTTTTTAATTTATCATTAGACTAGGGTACATGGCTAATTCACCTCCATTTTTAAATATGTTGTTGACCATTAAAAACTTTAGATAATCTAAACTACGGAAATTGTGGGCCGTTATTGGCAAAGAGCATATAAAAACCACAATAATTGAAATACTATGTTGATTGATGTCTTAAATATGTAAATTAGTAGGTCTGTCAATGACAAGTTTAATGCCATTGGTAAAATTCGAAATTTATCGAGTTGGTTGTTGAACACTTTAGGTGTCCTATTTGATGGCATCGAAGGCCAGTTAATGCCATGAAGGTTGTTCGATAACATAAAAAAGCTTGCTCGTTAACATTGGTAAAATATTAAAAAAAAAATCATATTTAGTCATTGGATCATTTTGGTCGTCAATTCAGTGCCATTGAAGTCCCATTGAACGTGTCATCGAATGAACACGCGTAGTTATGTAGAGTTATGTATCAGCGAGATTAGTGTTTTTTATTTTAATTGTGATTCTCCTTAATACTATATATATGGGTGTAATTGGGATTGTGGTGTATCCAATAGCTTTTTAATTCGTTCTTATGATTTTTCAATGACTTGTAGGGGGAGGTTCGAGGCTTGTTCAAATCGGATATTTTCTTTCATTTTTAATTTCTACATTCACAGTGATATGTATTGTTTTGTATTGTGGTTTTTTCGCGAAAAGATTTCTCCATATTAAAATTGGAGTCTTTGTGATTCTGCTTGATTGCGTGATTGAAATACTTTGCTTGATTCATTTCGGTGTACTTCCATGGTCCCTTAATATGCTCTAGCCATATGATTATACCCGTTGAAATTAGACTTTTAGTCATTTTATTTTCTACTATCAAAATCAATTGTCAATTGTAATCAGACATTATTTTTTCAAGAACTCAATTATACTTTCTATACTTAGCACAAAACTCAATTATAATATTTTATGTTGGGTCATGACCTTCCTACGCCAGATCGAAACTATTAAACAAATCCTCGTCTATTTTTTTTCTTAATCCAACCTAGGTTGGACATTAATTTTTGACTAGCCATGTGTGTGTCTAAAATTCTAACTTGATTTTAAATGGATCAAATCCGTAGCCTCCATCCAATCCAACCCTAGTCCATTTGCACCACAACTCACCTTACATTGTTTCGCCAAAAAACAAAAAAGTCACTAGAAAAGTAGCTAATTAAGCTCGTTATATCATCTCTACCGTGTCAATCCCAAATTCCACTGACCATGACCCTCATCCATCGCTTAATTGGTTGACCACAATGGTCGAGCAAAGGCATATAGAAATGATCTGTTCTGATTGATCACGTTAAAAAGATATTGAATTATTGATTTAGATGGATCCCATTTTTCTTATATGCCACTTATGATCAAATTAATCTATGTATTTAATAAAAAAATAAAAATGGATGATCAATTGCAATTTTAGGAGAGAAGATCTAACCTCTGATCTAGGCCATCCATCACACGAACATCCCCGTTGATTGTACATCCCTCCAACAGGTCACTTTGATCAGAAGATCATAGCCAAACAATCAATAGTTGTGAACAATTGATATTGATTGTTATGAAGAGCTGAAGTCATTGACCTGAGTCATCCATCCCACCATCCTGTCTCATCGCGTCTGTTCCTCCTGGAGATTAGATTAATTAAATGGTCCTCACCATCCAATAAACATATAGGGAATGGACCGTCTGCATTGTATTTTGGAAAGGTTCCAATCATTGTTAGAATCATCCATCACATGTGAGTTATATTTGATTGTCAATAACCTCCCAAAGGCTACAACGAGTACCTATCATACTATCTATATTTATTATAGTAGAGAAGGTCGAATTAGGGATTATATCATCCACCACATGGGCCCACTTTTGATTGTTGATCCATCTCAAAAGACCACTTTGACTGGATCATCACTACCATCGGATTAGTAGAGAAGGATACATACATTATCTTTGTTGATTGCCCATCCCACAATGGCTAGAAAATGTATGGTATTTATTATATGTAAGGATACCTGTATCATGCGGGTCCACCTTTTGTCTCTCTCTCTCTTAAAAATAATTCTGTAAGTGGATTGAAACTTTTGTTTGCCAATGGCTAAGGAATTGCTCGGAGGCACATGATGAAAGTTCTCAGATTATTCCCTAAAAATCAATTCAAGAAAACAAAGGCACTGAGCATCTTGTTGGGAACCAGGGGTTTGATGAATATAACACCGGAAGATAAGGGAATCATATGACATACCACTGGTTACAAGTATGATTGGTAAAAGTTGACTTTGTCAAGAGAAAAAAGTCCACGCAATCCTAGCAGGTCAGAAAATTTAAACAGCCAAATGGCATCTACTAATGAAACTGGATTTGAGGGGATTTGAAACCCCTTGAGTTGTTTAGCACCCTAAAGCAACCAGGGTTTCAAATCTTCTCAATCAGCGGTCTGAAATCCAAGGTGAGGCAATGATTTACATCTTATATCATTTTCTATACTTACATGTGTAACATGTCTATCACTAGACTATTAATCTAATGGATACATGACTCACTAATGATATTTTAAAATAATTAGATTATCAATTACATTGCTATAATTACTTTAATACGATGATCAGCACCGTCTAAATATTGTTCATGTTTAAAAATTATTGGTTAATCACTTGGACGTGGTCTTGTACTTATGGCCAATTCGAGACTTGAAATTTCATCATTTTTTGGCAAAATATATATTTCAACAGGCTTATTACAACTATTGTATTATAAATTACATACGTTTACTAATTAGAAATAATAAAATTGATTTAGTAATTAAATTTAAACCTGCAAATATAATAGGAATGACTAATTTTGAATTAAAGTTGGTTATCAATCTCGGATGCTAAACACAACAGGATTTCAAAATCAGGGGTTCAAATCCACCCTCCGAAACAGGCCCTAATTACGTATCCTCCGGGAAAGCGGTTGTCTTGCTCACACCTGTACGGTAACTTGTACAGGGAGAGCTCTATCGGGCCCACCATAACGCATGGGTTTTATGCAAGTTGTTCACACGTGACGTAGCCCTTTTCACGCGTACCAATCGCCACGGTCGGTGATGTGTGGGACACCAGTGAAACCGCCTTCTTCCACGCGATAGAGATACTTAGCAGTTATCATTACACAATCGCCGGCGAATCTATCAACTGATGTTTGTCCGGGTTAAAAGCGCTTCTTAAAAATCTGAAAGTATACTCGCGTGGAAACAAGGAACGCAAGCATTGGAGCGGCTCAACAACGAAGCAAGTATGTGTCACGTGATGATGGGAATCAAATTTTTGAGTCTGCGAAGAGGACTACTCGATGGTCGAGATTTCTCACACGTATCTACACATGCGAGTCGAGCGAGTGCACTCGCGGACGTCAATTTCTTATGCACGCGTAGCCAAGTGTACGGACCGCTGGCATTTGAGACAGATACGTTCTCTTCTCTCATTTCGCGCGTACTCTCTCACTGCCATCTGCATTTTCTTTTTCTTCTTCTTCTCGTGACTAGGGTTAGAGTTTTGGAGAAGGTTTTTTCAATGAAATGGGGATGAACGGAGGAGAATCGTATGTTCTGTTGAAAGATGCAGTAGAATACGTAAATAAGGCTGTGAAGGTGAATCTTTGCGGTGCAGTTGTCGAGTTTGGGTTCCCAAACAAGAGTAAAGGATCTGGTATTTCCTTTTCCCAATAATCCATTGCTCTTTTTTTTTTTTTTCCGCCAGAATTCTCATATTATTTGTGATTTCCATCTACATGTGATGGGTTTAATCTCATATCTCCCAGGACGCCATCCTTTATATTTATTTATTGCAATTTAGGGACCATTCCAAAAAGAAAAAAAGAAGGTTCCTTCCTCTGGCATGTCTTCGAAAGAAAATCCTCATTTTCGACAATCTAGCCACGGGCCTCTTTACGTTCCAGTCCAGTTTCCTTCATCTCCCTGAATCCAATGGGGAAACACAAAGCGGGTGAAGCAATATTCCTTATGGTTGGATTGACCCATCTCGGCGTTGTCTGTTAGTTGTAGAAGGCAACAAATGGAAGCAACCGAATCAAACTTCTCTCTAGGAAAGGAATTAAAGAACATTTAAAATAATAATAATAATAATAATAATTGAAATGATTTTCGTATTATTCAATTAAAGTTTAAATATATATGTGGGAGGGATGGGAGAGCAAGCTGCCACTGGGGTAAAGGCAATCACATCTGAGCCAGAGGCGTCACCATAGAAATCCGCACTTCCTCTTTCCAAGGAAGGAACTGATGTTTTTTACTTCCAGCGCGTTGGAATAGTATATGTTAGCCAATATAATTGGTGTGCCTTTGTTACTTAACCACACATGGGATCGAGAGCTCATAGTGGTACCCCGCAGTGGCATATTGAAGAGAATTGTATGGGATCTGTCCTGTTCATCAGCTGCGCTGACTGTAAAATGTAATGCCATGGCCCTGTGTATAATCTTAAATGTGGTCATGAATTTGTTTCCGGGAAATAGATTCCTGATGAAAGAAATTGTCTATGATATTTGGGAACAAGGAAAGCCATTCTCAGAGATCCAGTTTTTGTGTTCGGAGAGGAGAGGTGCTCGAAGCATGAAAGACTCGATCGTTTTCCCACCTTTTCCCAGTATGAAACAGAAATTTAGCCCTTACCAATGGAATCCATTTCCAAGCTAAACAAGGAGAATGCCTTTCACTTCTATAATGCCAGCTTTTTTAGTAAAAGTTAAGATCCCTGTATTCCAAAAGTGAGAGGCGTGATCTTGCTAGATGGTAGCCAACAACTGAGCTCTTGTTGGTGGGCCAGTATGAAACAAAAATTTAGCCCTTACCAATGGAATCCATTTCCAAGCTAAACAAGGAGAATGCCTTTCACTTCTATAATGCCAGCTTTTTTAGTAAAAGTTAAGATCCCTGTATTCCAAAAGTGAGGCGTGATCTTGCTAGATGGTAGCCAACAACTGAGCTCTTGTTGGTGGGCCCTGCTTGCTTTCAGAGCTAAAGAAACTGGAACAACACCCAAAAGACCGTAAATCATCATCAAAGCCTTATCCCAACTAATTTGGGTTTGTTAACCCAAATTGTGTTCTCCTATTCCATCACAAGAACTGCAAATGTTATGTAAGGAAAAAAAGTTATTCCCATGAATATAATGTGATGTAATGGACTGATTGAACCTAGATATTTGGATGTGATTCAAAAGACTCAAAAAACTTTCAATTGCGATAATCGAGTGAACACATGGGACGAAATAGAAATTGAGCAATATATGTTAGACAGAGATAAACACAACCATGGTAATAGATCAATTCGAATGTATTAAAGAAGCAAGATTTCTCAAAAAAGTACAAAGTGAACAATGAAAATGTTGAGTTGATCCTTTGGATGCTTTCCTAATTAAATAAACTTGTAACTTGCATAAAAAGATAAAGTTGGTAACTTAAGACTCCATGACAATTCTATTATTTATCTATATAATGCCTATAAAAAGCAACGCTAACTATGAAATTCAAAACTAAGTTTCCCAAATCTGGGCTGAATTCTACTCTCGCTTCAAAATCAGCTGGTGTAATCCGATGTCTTCCTGCAATCTGCTTTCGGCTTGGCATGGGGTCAAGATAGGTAAATCCAGGATGCGCATTTGGAGGTTGGCTATTCTCGCCATTTGGTGGTCAGTCTGGGAGGAAAGAAATGATAGATGTTTCAACGGCAGATCTGCTTCGGTTCAAGCTGTCTGGTCCAGAGCAAAATATCTGTTACTTGAATGGGTGGGCATTGTAAACGGGCTTAAGGATTATGATATGTTATTTTTAGGTTGTTAGATTTCTGCTTCCTCAGCAGATTTCTTTTCTCTTTTGTATCTTTTTCTTTTTAATATATTCTGATGCAGGACATGGAAAATTAAATATGATATGCAAGATTTCAGGCTTAGATCCTACCAATTCAGAGACAATCACACAAATTCCACGTCTCACATGAAAATCCAAACATTCAATTAAAAATGGGAATCTATGTGGGTCCAAGCTGACACAGGCTAGGACTGGACTAATAAAAATTATAAACCAAACGATGTCAAAGGGAAATAAAATCAACTACTCATGCATAAAAATCAGTCTCTAATCCAAGGGATTCACTAATTTCAATTCAAGGAACCCTAAGGTGATAAAAATGGGCAAATCAATTAGGGATCATGTAATCTAGAGTTAGGATTCATGAAAAACAGCTATGAGAGGATAAAAGAGGATAAAAACCTGAGCCAAAAGATGATCCTGCGTGTGGACAGCAACAATGGCCCAGACGGACGTGCGTGTGATCCCGGCTGCAAGTGTGTGGGGCCTACTATTCAGAAAAAGGCCACCTTGGCCCTGGTCGGCCAGGGATGAACTCCAAAGCCCCCAAATCTCAGCTTGATCCGATCTACGGTTTGTGCGTGGTGCTCTGCCGAAGTTTCAGCTCGCCTGCGGGCCGAAATAATCTGATGCAACAAAAGGACAAATTTGAAGTACGGATGGTGGGGGAAGATGGAAAAAAATATGATGGAAGATGGGGGTGAATTGGGATCGATGTGGCTTCGCACCACGGTAGTTAGCCCTTCGAAAAGGGAGGGCTTCGCACCCACTTTTGAATTCTTCCACAACTCACGAAGAGAGCAGAAAAATAAAGCAAGAATTTTTTATTAACTTCAATGAATCAAAAGAACTACAAGGGGGCCTATTTATAGGGAAAATCCTATACCCCAAAACTCGCACCATGTGCCCAACCTATTACTTGGTGATGAAGTAAACTAAAATAAAAACCAAACAGAGAAATTTAAAGCGTTCACAATGTTCTAAATAATAACAATAAGTAAAACCTAAAATATGAAATCAATCCGACGAGTGGGCCACAATCATGAGATCCCATGATGGGCTTTTCTTGACTATCGGGCCCACTTTTCTGAACCAAAACTTGTCTTCTAGCTAGAGGCCCTCCCTGGACGTCGTTATTGAGCCAGATCGATGGTGGGGTCCTCTTTCTGCCTACGTACGTGCGCAGGGGTGGTGGTGTGCGGGCGTGCGTGTGCACGATGTCCACATCATATTCCAGTTATCCTTTAAAAAAAAAATAATTTCAAAACTAAGTTTCTAATTGACCAACTGATTGATTCTTTCTAACCCTTAAGTAAACAATCTCCACCTACTAACTATGGTTAAATGAAATATACCTGACTGTAATGGATCAACCGCAGCTGCGCGTTGATGGGGCTGACTGCTGACATGATGGCATCAAGGGCAAATCTTGTCACCAGCATGTGAGCTACTGGTAACTTGGCCATAGTTCACTTCTTGGCCAAATGATGCAATACGCCATAGTTAACTTCTTGGCCAAATCACGAAATATGGGGACAATTTGATAGGTAACTCAATAGGCTATCTGAAGGTGCCAATTTCACCATGTTTTGATGTAGTTTGGTGTGCATACGAATCGTCTTCTTGGATGATGAAAATTAGCTTGCCCTCTACAAGTTGTGAAGTTCCAGGTCCTCTTTTCCCTTCCTCAGTTTGTTATGGCTTCAATTTGGAAGACCCTTTACTTTGAAATGCATGGTATTTTTTGGTTTACTTCCTCTCCTTTGTTTGCTCTTACTCAAGGATCTGCTTTATAATTTTGCTTCCTCTCAAAATTATGTCTTTATTACTTTTGAAATTTCACTTCTTAAACCCATGCTTTGCATTATAGAACTTTATTCTTTTACTAGCATGCTTTTTATTCATTAAATTAGTAACATCAACATTTTGTTTCTCATAATTTTTTGAGTGAATTGTCTTCTTTAAATACATGTACAGAAAATGCTTTCAGTTGACAAGTTCTATACAGCATGGATAAATTGGCACTTGTTTGCATTAAAAAAATTAGCACTTTGTTGCAGATTTTTTCTGCACTCTGAAGATCGTTGATGCATCATCTCAGGAGCATGGACTTTCTGTGAATATTTTCACCGAAGACATGACAATGCTGCCACGAGTCAGGTCCTTGGGAGATATAATTGCCTTGCATAATGTTCTGGTAGTTACTGATTCCAAAGTCTTCTATTGTCTCTTTTGTACCTAATCCCCCAAATTCCTTTAGGTGCTGAGTTTTTGTGTGTTACTTATCCTCTTTAGCATAGGGCACATGTTTAGATTATCGGTGTTTTCATTATGCATGATGGAGATGGCATTGGTGGATTCCATTTTCCTATATTTACTCATCATGGGGAACTCTAATCGTAGGGCTTGTTTGGCGTGCTTTGTAGCGCTATTAGCATAAAAATAGTGCTATGAGCATACAGAATCTCATGTTTAGTGCCTTAATATGCTATGCTCATGGCATAGTTAGCATTTATTCTGTGCCTTTTTCATCTTGTGTTAAATGTTGCATTATGCAAACAGTTGGGTTCCAAGAAAAATGCGGAATCCAGCAATTTTGATGAGGTATCCATTCTAGTACGCCTCATGTAGCCATGTGGAATGTGGAGACATGCATAAGATCCACACCTTCCATCAGGTATGCTGCCTCATGATTACCCTGGAGCCCCAAAATAAGGCCTATCCAATACTCAGGTGGGCCACACCATAGGAAGCTGTTGGGATGGGACTCTTACCATTAATGTTGTTTGGGTCCCACTTTGGTGTGTATATGCCATCACATACATTCATTTGATGCACCCTACTAGGATGAAGGGACGACCTAAAAATCAGGCCAATCCAAAACCATGGTGGGTTCCACTGCATGAATTTAGAAATTTTAGGCTGGAATATTAACTTTTTTTTTAATGGTTTGACCCACCTGAATTCTGGATTAGTCTGATTTTTGGGACTAGGGCCAAACCTAGGGTGGCGCATGTAATGAATGGTGTGGATGTTATGCACGAAGTTGTTTGCATTTTGGTGGTGGATACATGCATAAGATCCACACCTCCCATCGGGTATGCTGCCTCATGTTTACCTTGGAGCCCCAAAATAAGGGCCATCCAAAAACTCAGGTGGGCCACACCATAGGAAGCTGTTGGGATGGGACTCTTACTAGTCAATGCTGTTTTGGACTTCACAAGGGAAGGCTGCTAACATGGGCTGGTGGAGCATGGTGGTTGATACACATGTGCTTGGGAAAATTGTACACTTTCACGTTTGATGGTTGTAAGACAATCCAAACTACCAAAATGTTGGATGAATTGTGGATGAAGCATGACCAAAAAATTGCACTCACCTCTTGCACACTTGGTGATGTTGGATGTATCTAGTATTAAATGCTTTGCATTATCTGCACATGCTTATACAAATAGGTAGTCCCACTGCCAAAAACTGTGTATCCAATGTTATCAAAGTTTTGATTATCACAAAATAATCTTATTCAAGCAATGCAATCCACACAGCCGCATGACACACGCCAAACAAACCTTGTAAAGTGAACCTTTTGTATGATCATTTGACTTTTTGCTTGTTGACAGTTGCTTCTAATGACGACTCCTTAGAAGTGTACTGGTAGGGCCTGGATATAACTTCCATCATTGGTTCCATGCATGTAGTGTGTCTGAATTAGGAAATGCATTCTCATATGAACTTATTCACTTGTTGTTTCTTTTGCTATACTGTTTCTTTACTGCATTACCATTGCCAACCTTAAATTCTGAATTTCTATCGTTTGGCTTTTAGTAGTGTATGGTGGAATCTCACAAAGATTAGAGAAATGACTTGTGCAGATGAAAGATCACAAAGGGAATGCACAAGCTCTTTTCAACAAGAAGTGTTCTTCTTTTGCTCTATTTGAAGGGAAATCTTGTATGGGCTTTATTCCATATCAGATTTATTCAAATTTTCACATTACTGATCAGGATGAGGTTTTAGTAACGCAAATAAGAACGTGGTTGGCTCATTATAAATTTGATGCAGGTACGCTCTTGTGCAAGCACTAATTTAAGTTACTTGTCTTAAGCTAATATTTGAATTTTGGACCAATGTCTAATGTTGCTCGAAATGATTGCCTAGATCTATGTCATGGTAGGTGGAAGCATGTATAATGGTGATTTTGTATTGATATTTGAGGCATTTTCCGCGGTATTGTTTCAATTTTATTGATGAAATTCGTGGGGTTTTCATGGGTTGAAATCTACGTCGCATAGGGCAAATTGGGAGCTCTTCATCACTTTAAAAAGGTTGTCACCATGTTGTTGGCGTACTTATGCATTAGACAAATTTCTTCCTTCTTGACTTTGGGATAGTGCCTTTCTTGTGTGACTAATCATCTTCTTTGAGAGGGAAAAAAAAAGCCTATACCAGAAAAGGAATGGGCTCACACCTTCCAGCATCACAATTTTTTGATGTTCCTCCGCTTGATTTAATCACACAATGTAAGGATGTGTTTAGATTTATGCCACTATGGTGCTTGAATATCTTTTGCTAGTGCACTGATTTATGCACATGTTTGTCAATCACGTGTCTGTGTGTTAGTGAGTCGGTTGAGCCCTTGGAAGCTGAATACCGAAGACACATGAAGACTTGGAGCATCAAGGCGACTAATCATCTTCTTTGAGAGGGGGAAAAAAAAACCTATACCAGAAAAGGAATGGGCTTACACCTTCTAGCATCACAAGTTTTTGATGTTCCTCCTCTTGATGTAATCACATAGAGTGTAAAGATGTGTTTAGATTTATGCCACTAAGGGTCTGTTTGGGCAGTGGGATTAGATGGGATTAGGTGGGATGGGATTCATCTGGTCCTGTGCCAATTCCACTCCATGTTTGGGAAGAATGGAAGAGCTTGGAATTACATTAAATAGAATTGCATTGGGTCCCGTGCCAATTTCACTCAATGTTAGCAAGTTGTTGTAGGTCCCACCATGATGTGGGGCTATAGCCACACCGTCCACCCATTTATCGAGATTATTTTAGAGCATGGGCGAAATAATCAGGTAAATCTAATGCTCAAGTGGACCCCACCATAGAAAGCAACGGGGATTGAATACTTACCGTTGAAAACTTCTTTGGGGCCACATAAGTTTTGGATCTACCTCATTTTTAGGCCCATGCCATAAAATGAGGTTACAAAACAAATGAACAATTTAGATATAACACGTGTGTTATTCTCAGTAATTTCAAATGATGGTGGGTATATCCATTCAATATACCACCATATTATCAACAAAGCAGGGCATTAATCTTATCCCATGGCAATAGGGGACAATTCCTGTCATGGGTAATAATTATGTTTTTTGAATCCCATCCCACCTAATCCCTTCTAATCCCACTACCCAAATAGACCCTAAGGTGCTTGAATATCTTTTGCTAGTGCACTGATTTATGCACATATTTGTCAATCACGTGCGTCTGTGTGTTAGTGAGTCGGTTGAGTCCTTGGAAGCTGAATACCGAAGACACATGAAGACTTGGAGCATCAAGGAAGTGAAGAACATGTAAATTGAGGTGCCTTGAGGACCCTAACCTTATACTCAAAACAACCTTAAACTCTAGATGATCCTAACCTTGACAGGTAAACCTTTTGATCATCTCATGGCCTTAGGAGCCTCATTTGAACATGCTTAAATAGGCTATAGAGGTCTTAAGCTACTGGAAATGAAACTGCTCAAACCAACAGACTCAATGGCCGAGTTCGAGTGAAGCTTGATCGATCGACTCGATTGATCGAACATGGTGAAAACTGTCCAATGAATTCACTGTCCTAATTCGACATAGTTCAATTGACCGTCGATTGATCGAGGATGCTGCTATTTGCCCGTTTTATAGTTGTTGCAATTCGAAATCTATATAAAGGGCATTCAAGCATTATACATTTGGATGAGTTTTGGGTACAATAGAAGATTGTGATTCCCCTCTCATATCGCTCATCCTAAGCCTCTAAACCAAAGAGATTTAAATCATCTTCCTTGTGATTTATCATTTGAATGAGCATTCAAACCTCTCTTTAAAGATGAACTTGATCTCTATGTTCTAGGGATTCGACACTAAACCTATAGTCAAATCCTTGTCTAAATCCTCTAGAACGCCCATCTAGGTGAATTCTCTATGAAGTCAACTATCCATTAGTTGTAGGAGATTCCCCCCACCTTCTTTGCCTTGGTTACCTCATTGGCACAACACATCCAAAGTGAATGATCGTAGAAGCTGAAGCATCGGCGTCAATGATCGGGGGAACACAATGGGAGCTGATTGAAGCACGGGAGAGCATTGATCAAGCAACCCAAGAAAGTGCTGCCAAGGGGCTCAATCTGATAAGTAAGTTGTCAATCGAGTGTAGAGTTTGTGATCCAAACTCGAATAGATTTTTATATAGGGCCTAGGCTCTTGTGTAGGGCCGAATTCACCGGACATGTGTGTGTGTGTGTTAGTTTCCATGGGGAGCCTCCTGTGGGAGTGTACATAGGGCCTTGGATTAGGACCGCAATGATCGGACACGAGTGCATGTGTGTTAGTCTTTGTGGGAGCCAAACGTAGGGCCTTCGATTAGGACCGCTAGTGGTTGTTGGTTAGCTGATAGAAAATCAACTAACGTCTCTTGCAAGAGCCACCGACACGAGCGAAAATATGTTCCTTCAACATAGGAGCGTATGTACGTCAGGTCCTTGTGTAGGGCTGTAAAGGTCTGGGGTGAACCTATCGAAAACTCCTAAGATAGTGAATACCCGTACACTCGAGGAGAGTTCGTCCGCCTGGAGTAGAGTAGGGAAACTGAACCACTATACATGCATGTGTTTGTGACAATCATTCGAGCACAATTCTATTAATCCCCATGTGATTGATTAGTTAAATTATATGAATGCCTGAATTGGATTGTATGCTAGACACTTAATTTGCAAAGCACACACAAGCTCACTATCTTTTTAGATTAGTTGCTTAATTATTATATCTCTTGTAATTTATGTGATTGGACCCACTTTGCCTTTGAAGCCTTAGTGTTAATTTGTCTTGTTTGTTTTAATTGGTAAATTATATAATTAGGCAAAGAATTTTAAAGTGGTCCTATTCAACCCCCCTCTAGGACTTAGTCGTAATTCTATATATCCGCCAAGCTTCTGCACGCCCCGTGGTAGACAATCCACGTAATTTCATCTTTTACTCATTCTATCTTTTAATTTAGCATCTCTTGAATTTTAAGTTGAGATAGTTTGATGCTCACTTCCTTTTAGGAATTGAGTTGTGCACTTTTAACCTCTGATTATCCTAACAATGATGGAGAATTTTTAAAAGTTGATCTATGCAAACAAATCTCTTGAAAATAAATCTCTTGGAGGTGTCCCCCATCTTGTTTGCTGTATGAAAATCCTTCAGTCCCGTGCTAGCAGAAGGCTCCAAAGAATTTGGGTTTTTGGCATTCTTTCTTGATGGATAACGCGAGATTTTTAAACAGACAGAAAAATATACATAAAACCAGGGGCTAAACTAACACAAGTAGAGAAAGGAGAACAAAAAAAGAAGTTAACAAACAGAAAATCACATCTGAAAAACAATAGGCCCTTGGAGAAATGAAATCTCTCATCTTCTATCCATTATAAGAAGTCCCACATTAGTCCCTCCCAATTTAGCTAAATCATTTACTGATGCAGGATGTGAGACTAGGCTAAAATGATGTCATGAGATGAATAAATGGATTATCATATCAATGAGAAACAGAAAAAATATATATAATCTACCACATATAAAAGGTACTCAAGTAAGCAACTATATTAAGATCTAACTACAATCCTGCATTATGGATCCTAAAAAGTATAGATCAAAGAGAAATAAGCCCAATGGAAGATGGGACTTCCATTTATAGCATAGGGATTGATTTGCATTCAAGGGGATTCACATATGTCCATCAAGTGTCAATTATTCTAGGTTTGGATTAATTGGGAATTAGGTTAAGGGTTTGGGATTGGGGATTTAGGGTTTTCAGGATTATGGATTTAGGAACCTGGGGTTTAAAAGTTAGGAAAATATCAGAAAAGGGGAATTTTAGTGAGAAATCATTGTTCATGGCACTGTTCACTACACTATTCACGGCATTGTTCACAACACTATTCACAACACTGTTCACAGGTTGGGGAAAAGAGAAGGTGTAGGTTTAGGTTAGGTTTTGATGTGGTCTGGATTGGTTTTTGGTATGGATGAGAATTGAGAATGAATATTGTGGAGATGGGTTGCTAAAAGGGCAAAATAAAAGAAGGATTTGAAAGAAATAGAAATAGAGAGAAGAAAACTTATTTGGATTTAGATTAATGGTATCAGACTACGCCATCACGCCATTCCAATCACTAGAAATTGCAAGGAGAAAAACCCTAGCAGAGAAATTTCATTCATAATAATCATAGCATCCCCAAATTAGGGCTCCCATAACCCTTAAATAGTCTCAAATTGGGACTTTTACAAAAAAGATTGCTCTCAATAAGGAAAAGTCCCAAGTACTTCCTACTTTTAAACCAAAATAAGACATGACCCCCTAACTCTCTAACAAATATAAAATAACTCCTAGCTAAGATGAAAAACATGTCTCCACGTGTAAAACGTATCTCCATGCTCCCAGTAAGAAGCCCACATGCATCTTCCCTAATATAAGGTTTTCAATGATGCGCCAAATATGCATGTGGGGTCTCCCATGCACCTACAATCTGGAGTTGGGCCCCTCGTTATTATCATCTTGCCATAGGGAAACTGGGGCGTGGGTCACAAGTTGTCTCCTTTGATATACTCAATATGGTGTTCGGATGTCCTCATCATCTACTTTATCATTTGCTTCCCTATTAACCTGCAAAAAGATCGCGATTCCTACACCCTCCACGAATAGGAATGCGACTTGGCCCATGCAATGGCGTTTTAGTGGAGTAGCCGCTAACAAAGATTGGGAAGAAATTACAGCTACCCACCATCATAATTGCTTGGAGCAAAATAGCGACCTTAGCATGATCTGAACGCTTGCACACATGAACACACTCACTGGAATGCTGAGGGTTTCCTAATGAACAACCGTTGAAATTAACCTTATACCACAACCAATGGAAATTTCCACTTACACAGACGATCCCCAAACAAAAATTACCTGGCTGAGATGATATTTTCTTCAGCCACAAGATGAACCTTACATTGTTGTGAAGGGATCTAATTCACCTATCATAAAACGTGTCGAAAAAGATTCAATAAAAATTCTCTGATAGATCTAACATATATTGCAAAAAAATTCCTCTTGACATTGTAGCCCATTCATCTATGGTAGAAAGAACACTCATGTGCATTTTAACTCTGGCTTTGAGAGTCCTATGTCATACTCTAGTAGCCCATTCTCCATGGTAGAAAGAGTGCTCGTATGCATTTTGACTTCGGCTTTGAGAGTCCTATGTGGTTATGTCGTACTTTAGACTGACCTCTTTGTTATCTTGTGAGCCGCTTCAGCTTCACATGGTATGAGGATGCTGAAACATTGTCCTGGCTTTAAGGAAGTCATGAATGGGCCAACTAACTTAGAACTCAGTTGCTGAAAGATAAAAAGTTGCCATTTTGTTACTATTGCATGCAACTATTTCTACTTTCTTAGATAAGTTACTTGCTAGCTTTTCCTATTGGCTGATGTCAACAAGTGCTTGACTCAGCCACACCAAGTTGACTACTTTTTCCCATCTCCTTCAATCCAATTCCTTTAGGTAATGCATGTATCTTTTTTCTTTTCCCTTTTTTTTTTCTTCTTCCATCAAATACTTGAATTTGTATTTCACTTTCAGAAAAAAAAAAGTGCTTCTGTGTAGGTATGAATGAATACTCACTGCAACTGAGAGATATTAAGGTGGGAAAGTATTTTGATCTAGTGTGCAAGGTAATTCAAATATCTAATATCTTGTTTTCTTCACTGCAGTATATATGTTTTGCTTTAAAGGAATAAAAAGACTAACTTCGTTTCGTTTTGATGACAAGATTCTTCATATGTCCGTTGTTGTGGATGATGTGTCGATTCTCTATGTGTGGGATGGAACTGATGCTCCTCCAACAGAGATTCAAATGAAGTAAGCATCTATATTTGGTGTTTCTTTTTATTAGTTCATAATATTCTTATCATTTATACCTTTCAAAAAAATATTCTTATCACATATTGTTTCCAGCTGTTCTTCTCTAATTCACAACACATATGAGGTCTACATGAAAACAAGCAGTGGTGGGACCTACTTGCTTTGCTAGCACACTCGTCTGAAAGGGAAGATCAACACACGTTAATATAGTTCTTTGTAATCTTTAAAGTTGTAACTTGTAACTAAGAAGTATACTAGAGTTTGGTGTTTTACTTCTCAATGGTGACATATCTTTGTCATTTCTCTTGTACATCTGTACTAAGTTTCTTAGGGAAACTGTTTAAGTTTCAGTACCTGATGTGATGTGGACGTCACGTGCGCACGCACACGCATGCCGCCCCCTACGTTCGTACGCAAGGAGGAGGGCCCCACCGTCAATCTGGATCGATGACGACATCCAGGGAGGGCCTCCTAGCTAGAAGACTGAGTTTTGGTTCGTTGGAGTGGACCCGGTAGTCAAGTAAAGCCCATCATGGGATCTCATGATCGTGGCCCGCTTGTCGGATTAATCTCATATTTTAGGTTTTGCTTATTAATGGTATTTAGAATATTATGGACGCTTTAGATTTCTTTGATTAGTTTTTATTTTGGTTTATTTCATCGCCAAGTAATAGGTTGCGCACATGGCGCGAGTTTTGGGGTATGGGGTTTTCTTATAAATAGGCACCCCTTGTAGTTTTTTTTATTCAATGAAGATTAATAAAAATTGTTGCGTTTTCTTGCTCCTTTCCGAGTTATGAAAACCTAATTGGGTGCGAAGCCCTCCCTTCTTCGAAGGGCTAACTACCGTGGTACGAAGCTACATCTATCCTGATTCGCTCCCATTTTCTACCATCCACCCTTTTCATCTCCCACAATCATCTGCGCTACAAATCTGTCCTTGATTGCATCAATTTTCCTCTCTTCAACAGGATTCCAGAATCTGGCCCTATAGTAGGGTAGAAACTTCGGCGGAGCACGACGCACAGCCCGTAGCTCGGAACGACTCGAAACTTGGGGGTTTTGGAGTCCACCCTTGGCCGACTAGACTTAAGGAGTCGGTTTCTAGGTGTAGGACTCCCTCGCAAGTGCGGCCAGGCCCCTGCGCACGTGCGTTAGGCCTAGCTCATTGTCCGCGCGTGGGGACTATTTCCAGGTTCAGATTTCCCGCCTATTTTACCCCTCTCATACCTCTTTCCCCTAACCCAACCCTAGATTGCAATACTTTCACTTTATTTGCCCATTTTCTAATCCTAGGGTTTTTTGAATTGAAATTGGTGAATCCCTTGGATTAGGGACTGATTGCTGTGCATGTGTGGATGATTTTCACTTTCCTTTGAATATCATTTGGTTAATAATTTTTATTGATTCAGCCTTAGCATGTGTAGGCTTGGACCTGCACAGATTCCCCTTGTTTGAATGTTTGAACTTTCGTGTGGGATGTGAAAATCTTATGTGCATGTTTCTGAACTAGTTTGATCTAAAGCCTGAAATCTTGCATATCATATTTAATTTTCATGTCCTGCATCATGATGCCAACATGGACTCGAGCTGATCTCAAGTCAACTTGTCAATGATTGATTGGACTCAGTTCAATTTTTGGTTTGTTTTAGGAAAACTTCTGTTAGTCTTTATGATACTTCGAGTTTCTCAAGTTCCTGATTGAGTTTTGGATGGAGTTTTCAAGCTTTTTGGCTGAGTCAATTAAAACTGAGCTGTAGTGGAAACTTAAGTTGACTTGGTAGTGATCTTTAGAAACAATGGAACTGAATCAACAATTTCTTATGTCTTGTACTGATTCATTATAAGCAAGTGAATATATTTACTTTTTTGCATAGGCTTAACTGAATGCAGTTCTGCTCTCTCTCTCTCTCTCTCTCTCTCTCTCTCTCTCTCTCTCCCAAATAGAACTTTAGGCAACATTTATTTAATGCCAGGTTGTTGTTGATATCCTCATGATAAAAGGAAAGAAATATTGATACTATTTCATAAATGACAGCCTCGATGATGAAGCCAGGATTCCCCTGCCTTTACAGTCAGAACAATCACCTCTCTCAAGGGATGTTTTATGCACGTTTCCATGTGTCGGAACAGTCTTGAGGTTCACTGTTGGCAAGTTCTTTGAAGATATTGGCCTGCAGTTGCAAGGCAGAGGCCAATGGGTGAAATTTCGTAACATAACATGTCAATTGCAATCAGGTCTGTGGAAAGGTGTGTTACTACCTACTAGCAAAATCCGCCTTTTGTCCGACAAGGACAGTGCTGTAAAACATTGTGAAAGGTAGTTGCTCTTCTATTCATTAAATTGGAAGATAGCATTCTCTTCTAAGAACATCTTGCCAGAATCTAATTCCATTGCATGCACTCTCATGAACTAGAGGTTATGTGGAACGTTTATCAACTGGTGTCGATCACTTGCCTCGTCCATCGAGCATCACAGGTATTGTGTTCTAGCAACATTAGAAAGTTTGTCCTCACTCCGAGTGGAAGACAATCCTTTTCTGGTTTTTCATGATCAGTTTTATGATTTCAGTAGCCTGCATATTTTTGCCTTAACATAGTTTGGTTTGGTTTGGTTGTAAGCAGTAAGAGAACTCCTCTTCTATGTTACCATGCATTAAATGATTTAATTTTTGTACAGTATGGATGCTTGTAGTACCGAAACAAATAATTATACAATTCTTTTCTATTCTCTCTCCATAATAAAATATTGAAAAGTGAAACCATCTCCATGAGTATTTTCCCTCACCAAATGCACACTAAAGTGAGGAACCTTTTCTTTCGAGTTAAGGCCTAATGACTTCTAGTGCTTCCATGCGTAACGTCCATTTGTTGGCAATTGTGCAACTTGATGTTGGTTCAAGCAAAATTAGTCTAGTTGATTGAGAAGAAAGTTCAGAGATATGCAAGATGAATAATGTCAACAACATTGGTCATGGTGCACAATGGGAGCAAGGTTTTGTGCTAGATGTATGGAAATTTCTATACCTCAAATTGTATGACCTGAACCTTACCTCAAAAGAAACTGCAACTTCAGTTTTTGCAATTAAAAGTGAATCATGGAATTTGGGCAAGGGATGATTTCATGTCTGGCTCTCCCACGGATTTGAGATCATATCTTGGACTTCAAGATTAAAATAAAGAGGCATGAGGCAATGCTTGGCTTAGAGTATGCTGCTACACTAGGGTGTTCAGTATGTACAAGTGGGGCCCAATGGTTCAGTGATCCAGACCGTTGATATCGTGGGCCCCATTGTGGATGGCCATGCGAACAGTCTAACCTTCCAATTGGTGGCCAACAAGTAGACTGTAAAGGAAGAAAATACAACACTAGTCCAGAAGAAGAACAAGCATTTGATGGCTAAGAATCTAGGGATTTTTGGTATATGAGTCACCGAAACTTGCCATACTGATGGTTTGGTACACTGAACCAGGGGCCCACTTGTATGGACTTGAGTGTACTGTACAAACTCTTGGCCTGAGTATTGTACAGTACCTCATGGCCCATTGGGAGTCACTTTGATGGGCTTTCTCCATTCTGTACTTCCAAAATCAAACTCCATTTTCTATTTAAAGTGGGTGTCATTTAAATTGCACATAATTGCAATTCGTGCCCTATTTCAAAAGTCGCTTTACATCCTTCAAGTTTTATGTTGAATTTTAGAGCAGAATTCCTTTTTAGCATGCTATTTATGAAATTCTCTACTTATTCTGTGTGATATTTTGTTGCCTGGGCTTCTTCTGCATGTTTTCGTGATAAATATCCTAGGGTTGCTAGACAAGAACTGTCATGAAGTTTGCACTTTTGTTGATTAATTTGTCCTGTAAAATTCAGAAACATTGTGGCATCGATTTCTAACCCAATTGCTCTATTTACCTTTGTCTTCTCTTTTGCAGAAATGGGATATGGACATGTGGGATTCTCATCATTGATGGAAGTTCTCACTTTTACGAAGGTTAGCTGAGATATTAATCGGGTCAAATCATCGTTTTTCCTTTTCAATTTTTCAATGATGATAACTGAATGTTCTAACTCAGTAGGAGGCCATCAATCATAATTTATTCATTTTGGCTCTCTTCATTTTTTTTTTAATTCCTTATTTTCTGTACTTTTGACTGTTGTTATTGATTGTGGACTTGCAGGTAACACAGAAATTTAAGTGCGTCGTGCGTTTTGTGGCCATATATCCCTGGCAGCCTGAGGACTTCCGTTCTCCTGAGACAGGTCTCTATAGGATCAGATTCACGCTCGAGGACCCTACTGCCAGAATACATGCGTATTTATATGGGGAAGATGGGGTAAGCTCTTAGTCTCCATCAATCCCATTTTTTTTTTGCAAGTCAAATATAACGAATACAAGAGCATGCTTGAGATATGTCCTTTTCCTGGTCAATATTTGTTCATTGGCCTAATCTCCTGGAGATGCACGCTGTGCATCCCCATATTCCCCCCACATCATTAAGTTTTATTTGGACAATGTTCTGCTAGTTTATATGTGTATGTTGGGGATTAAATTCCCCAGTGTCTGATAGAAGGCTGTGATGGCGGGTGCAATGATATTGGAGTTCTGCAGCCTCATCACTTCATATGTTCCCTTTTCCAACTCTTATTGGATGGCCAGGATTCCTAGGTGCATCTCGACACCCTGATATGTTGATTTATAGATGACTGAGGTTTTTACCAGAATGACTTGAATGATGCACAAATTCAACTGGCAACAACTTATGTAGCCACTTGACATTGGAGATTGATGATGATGAAATTGGAGAACTGTAGCCACATCGCTTCTAAATGTTGCTTTTGCAAGGACGACACTTATAGGATGGCTGGATTCCCTTTGCAATATCCATCCCTGTTAAATTTTTTAGTGTGTGTGTGCGTGCTCGTTCGCAGCTACTATTGGATGGCCAGGTTTCCTATGCCATCCCTGAACCCCGATAAATTTATGATATGTAGATGACTGAAGTAAAATTATCTTTACTTGAACAACTCAAGCAATGCACAAGTGATGCACAGGTGGATGCTCAAATGCTACCTATATACATGTCGGAATGTCTCAGGGCCTCAGAACCAGGAGCACTGAATGATTGCGACACAACGGCAGACACCATTTATATTTCATTCTTTGTTTAAAGTCATTTAATGTAATGAACTTCTGATTATTATTGGGTGTTGTCACTGAATTGTTGTGATATCATGTGGTCTTCTTGTTCAATATTTTTGATCACCATTGGCTTTGCATGATGGGTCTCTTTGACTGTACCCCTATTTGAACAGATAGTAGGGGAAGAACACTGAAGATACGTGAGTCATAATTTCAGCATTTGTTTTCTTTGTCGGTTTTGATTATCGCTAATTTCATCTTTTGATCAATGACAGGAAGAGTTTTTCGGGGGTTGTCCAACAATTGAAATATTGACAAAAAAAATGAATAAATTGCTTGGGATACCGGAATCTGATGATGCGGCAGGTGTTAATGCATGCAGAAACCCGCCTTGGGTGCAATTATGCATAAAATCATATTACCTGGATAAAAATGATCCTTGGACAACAAGGCGGTATCGGATCTTTGGTGCTAGGCTAGTTTGACTTGCCTTCTGACGTCGCTACTTGAATCATGGGTTAGGTTGCCCTGACTGAGTACCTTTTTGCAGTAGTGCCTGTTAATTTGGTTAGTTATGCGGTTGTTGTAAATTTGCCATAACAACTAACTGTTATGCCTTTTTTGATGACTTTCGGCATGTACAAGTGATGTACATATTTGTATATAAAGTGTGGTATAGACTAAAACTCATTCTGGGTAAATTATATAACAATTGGCCAATAGTTGTGAATTTTCATCTCATTTACTCACGGGTGATAGACACTGCATTTGTTCTGTAATGGGCCGTCTTCTGTTTAAATTTATTGTTTTTGGCAAAATGTATGGGGAGTATGGATTGTGTATTTGTGTATGGGGGAGGTAAGAAAATGCGTAATTGTTTTGTTTGATGCTTTTGACTAGGCTTTGTTTGGAAGTGGGGAAACGCTGTCATGAAGCAGATCATGGTCTTGCAAACCTGCTTGAAATGGTAAAATGGGCGAAAATGTTGTTACTTGTTAGCAGCTGCAGCGGCGACTTCCATCCAGTGGCCATGCTTGTCGTGCAAATATCATAACTTGCAAAGCACCCTTGGGGATTGGTTCTCCAACGGAGATTGAAGAAAAGTAAAAGAAAATGGCCAACTAGCTGTAGAGAATGATCTGAAACCCAAGCCAATTCTGGTAGTATAAAACTGATCCAAAACAAGTTTATCAGTTCTTGATACACGAATCAGATTATTTTTATTTTATTTGTTATTGTTGTTCTCCAATTGATTGCCGGTATTTCACCAAATATCGTGTGAATTGTCAACTGTAAAGTTGGATTTAACACAATGAAAAAATTAACAATTGTGTCATTGTTTATATATTAAATTTTAGGATACTTAATTCAGTAGGGCTTTGGCGCAACTCCATCTTGAAACTTCACTAATGATAATGGTTTAGGTCACTAATAATAATGCGTTAGGTAATAAAATAGCCGACCATTTACTTTTCTTCTTTTAGCCGCAGCTTTAATGCTGGTAACTAGGAATTGAACGTTGATAGTCAGAATAGAAGGCAGGAAAGGCCCCCTAGGTATGTTGTGTGCTCAAGGCCTAAGGTACCCATTATTGTCCTTATGCCGTTTCATATGCAGCAAATGTTGTTAGCATTGCAACAAAGAAAGAGAGCCAATTAGCTACTCTGCTGATAGCAGCTTTGCAAGTGTGGCAGGGGTAAGTCCATATCTATTTAGTATTTAGATTTCTTTTGATATGTTAGTGCCTCGGTTTATCAATAATGTGTGTTATTATGTCTTGAGTTCGGTTGAGCCCCCATTGGAAAGGAAAGACATCTAAAAGCTTGAAGACTTGCATCATCAAGGCATGAAGTCACATGTATATATTAAAGTGTCTTGGTATCCCTAAACATAGAACCCATTTAAACCCAAAACACCTACTTCTAAATGATTCAAATTGAAAGGAATTTAAAAAAAATAAAAATAAAAATAAAAAAAATAAATAAATCATGCAAGCCTTAGAAATCAATTTGATCTTGATCATCAAGGTTTATAGAGGACCAGGGGATCTGTAGATTCAATTATTTATTGAGGACCAGGGGATCTGTAGATATATAGGACCAGGGGATTTGTAAATCAAGTCTTGTGTAGATTTGAATATAGAGTTTGAAACCCAAATATAGGACCAGGGGATTTGTAAATCAAGTCTTGTGTAGATTTGAATATAGAATTTGAAACCCAAATTCAACTAAGCCTATGTATAAGCCACTAACACAAGTGTATACGTGTAGGTTATTGGTTAGCGTATAGAAAACCTTCGCTAGTATTTATGTGAGCCACCGGTGTGTGTGTACGTAAAAGTTATTGGTTAGCTTATAAAAAACCTTTGTTAGTCTCTATGTGAGCCTCCGGCGGGAGTATGCGCAGATCCTCATGTAAAACCGTAAAGGTTTGTGGTGAACTTATATAAAACCATTGTGAAGGTTAATGGTGAACCTATAGAAAACCATTAAGATAGTAAAATTCAAAAAACTTTAGTTTGAGTCCGTCATCCGGGAGTAGAGTATGGATTTAGCCGAACCACTATATATCGTTGTGTTTGCGATTATTGTTGTGTAAGCATTTCTATATATGCTTGTGATTGGTTTTGTTTATTTCATATGCATGTATGAATAGATTGTATGCTAGGAGTTTAATTCATTGTAAATACTAAATATAGCTATCTCTCATCATAGACTACTTTACACATTTAGTTATATTCTTTATAGTTTATGATTTTGGACCCATTTAACCTTGTGGCTTAAATTATACTAATTGATAAATAATTTTAAGTGGTCTTATTGATCCACCCTCTAGAACTTAGATATAATTCTAAGCTCCATAAGCTTCCGCATCGTGGTATCATACTAGATAACAGTGCAATTTCATGATCAACCACAAGGATTCAGACATAATCAACTAATTTTGCAGTCAACATGCATCCATGAAGCCTGAATGAGATCAAGAATTTCTCAGTATGTGAAACCCATCTTCCCCCTCCCCCCCCCACCAAAAAAAAAAAGAGGAAAAGATAATTGTATTCACACCTATGTTGCAGCTACCAAAATTTTGTTGTTGTATTGTTGTATTGTCCTTCCTCACTGGCCCTAAACAATGGATCCGAGTCAACGGAAGTTTACTTGGGAATGAAAGATGCCCCCAAAACCTCGACTGACGTAGTGAACAAACATATTTAGGCTATTACTATCTTGATTTCACAGGAAGGCAGCTACATAGTGTATAGGAACCCTGTAACCACGGACAAACCCACCTATCGACTTGCAGTAAATTAGCCACCAACCACAACTAGCTTCACGAGGGATTGTTGGGTTATATGGCCTTCATTCAGTTGGAGAGGCAAACCTGTCTTCCACTCATTCCGAACAGCCTTCAAAATCCAGCATTGAGAAAGCTACTCACCTGGCATTCCATGAGCATCTGATCCAAAAAAGCTACTCCACCAAAGAAAACAATTGGAGGATTTCGGTGATTCCTTTGCCAACCAAACCTGCAGGCGTAACAAGTAAATTGACTAGTTGGTTTCAATATGATAAGGCAATTTGAGCAATGTGATGCTTCATTCAGAAACTCCATACATAATGCATGCAAGTTGCAACTATAATCCTGAAAGCCATCAGCAGAAGCAAATAATTTTTTTTTTAAAAAGTCAGCAACACATCATATCACTTTACTGATTCGCAGAAAAAATCCCAGATGAGTTTGCCAAATCAGTAAACTGCTCAAACAAGGTGAATGTGACAGTGATCTTCTCAAAGCAAAATATGCTTTAGTTGCGAAAATGGGCACCTTGTTACAAATAAGCTTTAATTTAACAATCTGAGGAAAGATGCAAGTGCCAGCATGCTTCATTGGAACAGAATGTAGAACAGTCAAGGAGGAACAAGTTCACAGATTAAGTACAGCTGAATGAGAATGCTGGTATGGATAGAGTGGCCATATGAGGGATGATAGAATTAGAAATGAAAGCATTCCAAGGGAATTGAGGAGTAACACCAATAGCTAATAAGATGATGGAAAGTAGAAATAGCTGGTATGGGCCACATGCAATAGAATGGGGTGGGGGGTGCCATGGTTCAACTGAGGCTATGATCCTTAATAGAGTGAATGATGGAATGAGATTCATAGAGCTGACGGCAATTAGTTGGTATAAGGCTTAGATGATGATGATGATGAGACGAGATGCAAGGATAAAGCTGCATATTCCCCAGAACATGCAACCATAAAAGCCTTCAAACATATGTAGGCAGGAAAGGTGAAAAAGACTAATTAGGATTGCAAAGACAGAACAGTTTTCTGGTGGTCTGGTCCTATATAAATTAAATGTAACAACTATCAACCAGGAAATGGCATAGTAAGAGGATTGTTTCGTACACAATACATTAATAACCAGATGATGAACAACTATCAACCAGGAAACGGCACAGTCGTTGGAGGATTATTTTGTACACTATATTAATAACCAAATCATCATCATCATCATTATCATCATCTAAGCCTTATCCCAACTAATTGGGTTCGGCTACATGAATCCTGTTCCGTAATTCCACTCTATCAAGGGCCATAACTTCAGTTAGACCATAGGCCTTTCTTACCACCTCCAACCACGTCCAATTGGGCCTTCCTGCACCCTGACATGAGTTAAGAATGTCATATTGTTTGGATTTATTATGGAAGTTATGGTATAAGTTCGATACCAGCTGCCAACCCGATGCAAACCTCCTCTATTCAGGCTTAGGACCAGCAATGAGAGCACAAAACTGCCCCAGTAGCAGTGTAATTGACTATTACGCTGGTCAATTACAATCAAACACTATCTAATAGTCTATTACATAGGTTGTTTACAATCAATGAATTGATGATAAAGGAGGAAATAGGGGTTTGTTTACTTGGTCAGACAATCAAAGAGATTGGTCATGAGCAAACATGATCAGTTTCTCATCCTGGTTGATTGGTAAAACATTTCCAACGCGTATTGCAGTCCATGCCTTCGCATCGACTTCAGATCAGGTTCCAATCATTTACCCAAATAGAAAACATTTCCACCAAAGGATCTGTGTCTGGAAAGCATAAACACCAACGGTTTTCAACAATTTAAAAATTGAAGCTCTTTACCAACAAATATAACCGGTTTATATAGACATTGAAACTCGGGAATGGTTAATAGAAGGAATAAATGGAGTGAACTGGTTCTGATGGATATGATGAATTCAAGTAAGATGGACCTAGAAGGTTACACGACAATTTTTTGAAAATTCTCTGTATGTGCAGCACAGCAATTTATCTAGTAATACAAAATAACATTAAGCCGGAATGTTCTAGTCAGTAACTATGCAGCGATGGTGTATGTTTTAAATAAAAGATATTCAGAATTATTTATTTAGCATTTTGCAATGTTACATACCAAAATTGATTGCTCTTCTCCGCCCGATTCAAATCTTTCTTGTGCATCAGTGCCATTCAGCATGGTGCTTCCACATCATCATCTATATCATCATCGGAAAGCAAACTGCAATCGGAACTGCATTCATACTTAGTCAATCCATCACTCTCAAAATCATCGTCATCAGAAATATGCGATAATCTGTGATCTTCTCCATCTTTATCATCATTCGGCACCTTCTTATAAACTCCTCTGCTCCTATCCAGCTTCCCTGTCCTCATCATGCTCTTGAACCTCTCTCTGATCCCTACAAGTGGATGCTTCTGCACCAATTCCCGGCCGTCATAGGCTTCTCTCAGCACAACTGTCTGCGTGTTGCACTTCTGTGAGATGTAGAAAATCCCTGGATGGCGGCCAAACACTTTTGTGAACTTTTGTGGCAGCTGGAGCGGCTTCCGTAGGTTGCTCACATTTGCCCTCTCCGTCCTTCTCCCAATCGTGAGGTGGAGAAGCTCGTGGAAAACACCCACAATCCTTTTCTCAGAAACATCTGTCCGGGGATCGAGACCGGACGGACCCACATAAGGACTAGTATAGGGGAGCTGCTGCCATTCCTCCAACCACGCCATGCATTTCCGCTTCAATCCAAACCCTCGGGTGAATTTCACAGGAAACGCCAAGATCTCACCATTGCCGCCTCCATTGTTCTTCTGTAGTTCGGAGACAGCAAAGTGTGGGTCCCAGGTCAGGAGTTTAAGGCCGGGTCGATCATCAGGGAGACAGATAAGTTTGAAGAATTGTGGGTAGTGTGGGATCAAGGTTTCTTGGTAATTAAATGGCAAGCCCATATCCCATTTCAGTTGATCGATTGTATGGAGAGGGAGGGTTCTATCAGCTGTGAGCATGAGTAGTTTACAAAGTCTTTGGACAAGGTTTGGTTCATTTTCCTGGAGGGTTTGGAGCTCTTCTTGATGGAGTTTGAGGGCTTCTTGGGAGAGTCGGAAAACAGGAGCACTGTGTGCGTCAGGGAATTCATGGAAGAGGTTGGGGTATTGCCTGATGAAGGCTGAGACTCTTATGTGGGAAAGGCCAAGCTGCCTACGGCGTCTGTTGAGTTTGTAGATGGGGAGAGAGGCATTGGGGGCGTTAGCAAGCTTGTCTTTGAGCTCGCATGCAGCTTTGAGATCTCTCTCCCCCACGATAACAGAGTCTAGGATCCTGTCTTTCACCCATTTCAGCTTTACGTTGACGAGGGATCGGGTCTGGAGGAAAGGGGCATGTGGAAAGAGAGCCAAATGCTGCCTAAAGAGGAGCATGTTTCAATCCTATTCATCTCCATCTCATAGCTACCAAAATTCAATGGTATGGGAAAAGTTCAGGTTTATTTCAGTTCCAGTCCTGAAAAGATGGTAAATAATCCCCCCCAAAACAAGAAAAAAAAGAATTAAAAAAAAAAAGATTAGAAAAGAAAGAAAAGAAGTGAGGAGTTCAGGTTTAATGTAGTTGATTCAAAGAGAGTGAAACATGATTAAAATATAGAACTTGGAAAATATCTCCACAATTAGACAATCCACAACTCCAATGGTTTGGAGTCAAGGCAAGAAAAGCTTGAGACTAACGGCTACATTCTTCCAGTCTGAAAATTTTCCAAGGTATGATCTATCCATGGAACCTTGAGTGCTGGCAAATTCCTGTGTTTGGGATGCTAGAAAAGGTGAGAAACAGATTCTAGGAGTATCCAACTCCAGTTAAAATCATGCTTTTGGATTCCTAGCCTTCAAATTCTAGGGAAATGGATTCCCTCCCAATGGTCACTTCTATTTATTTATATAAACAGACCAGTGCAGCCCGTTTCTTTCCCTCTACCCAAACACAGTTTCTGGATTCCATAAAATTACATTACCAGTGCCCAAACATGACTGTGCAGCCCTCTTCTTTTCCATGGAATGTTAACTGGAGATCAATGCCTTGAAAATCATTTATGCAAATGCAATGCAGATTGATGCGATTATCAAAGATACTACAAAAATTAGATCTGTGAATGTAGTTGATTGTGGACTATCTGTTAATTTCTTTTGTAAATGTGTGGCCCACCTGATGAATGGGCTGGGTCCATTTTGGTCCTTGGCCATCTACATGGTGGGGCCTTCCTGATGATCACAACTTTGATGTGGTTGAGGGGTGAGTGTCTGCCTCAGAGTCTCCAACTCTTTTTTTTTTTTTGGGCTATTGATGGGTGGCTGCAATATTCCAACCTCAGAAATTTTGGGGGCATGGTCAATTAATGGTGGGCCTCGACAGAACAACGGCTGGATTACCCCCAAGTATGGAAGCCATTCGTGAGAATAAAAAATCCAGTATAGAGTGCAAAGCCTTCAGAGGCAATGGAGCTCTGATAATCTCCTAGATGGGAAGATCAAAGCCAGCATACTGGGGTTTTTTTACTATGAAATGAAGACCATTGCTTTACTTTTTCTTCTTGATCTCCTACTTGCAGGCAATAAATAGAGAAAATCAGATAAACGCCTCTTTGTTGCACACTATTCTTGACGGAATTGGTGGTTGTTGGTTGTGCACACAAGGTGTTTGTGGTTTTGCTTGAATAGGCGATCTTGGTGTGTCCAACGCCGTGCCAACATACCAACAATTCAGATGACTCAATCGTGGGCCCAGCAGGTGGTAAGCCACGTGGACGAGAGAGAGAGAGAGAGAGAGAGAGAGAGAGAGAGGCGTACCACCGCCGACGATGGGCAAGAGGAGGTAGGATTCTGAGAAGCTCTCGGAAGGCGGAGGACTTGTTGAGAGAGAGAGAGAGAGAGGGAGGGGAAGAGAGGTATCCCCAACAAACCCAGCTAGGTGGTGTTGGGCGCTGTGGGGCCGACTGTGATATTTATGTTTTATATCCACGCCGTCCATCCGTTTTTCCAGATCATTTTAGCGTACGAATCGAAAAATAAAGTAAATAAAAAGTTCAAGTGGACCACACGACAGGAAACAGTAGTGATCGGAAACCTACCATTAAAAGCTTATCGGGGCCCACAATAGTTTTGAATGAAGCTGTATTTAAGTTTTAGATTTATCCAGGTCTGTATGACCTAATCAACAGGTTGGATGGCAAATAAACATTGCGGTGGGCCCTAGGAAGGTTCTAACGGTGGTGACATTATCCCCACTGTTTTCCTATGGTGTAGTCCACTTGAGCTTTGCATCTATTTAACTTTTGGTTTTTATGCTTTAAAATGAGCTTTCAAAACGGATGGACGGCGCGGATATTAAAAAAAATAAAAAAAATCAAGATGGGCCACACAGCGCCGAACACCACCTAG
Organism: Magnolia sinica; assembly: GCF_029962835.1. Taxonomy (NCBI): domain Eukaryota; kingdom Viridiplantae; phylum Streptophyta; class Magnoliopsida; order Magnoliales; family Magnoliaceae; genus Magnolia; species Magnolia sinica. The sequence continues at coordinate 537,385 of NC_080575.1, read as the reverse complement.
ATGGGGTGGTCACCATCCAATCCGCCCCCGTATGTCGGGACTTTACCCGTAGGAAAGAGGACATCTTCAAGAGATCCAAACCGTTTATACACGATGGTTCTCACTCGTAAATCGAATTATTTAAATATGTAATGGTTTGGCTCTTTTGCTTTCAATATAGACAGTCATCATGGCCTCTGTACAATCAGAGGGTTGAAATATACGGTCTGAGATTTTAGTTTTTTTTTTTTTTTTCCAGGCATCCCCCGTTAAGTGGAGCCCAATTACATGAACGGTTTGGGACATTGTAAAGAATCCAAATCCAACAGTAGAATCTCTCAAACATCTAGTGGTCTTGTTTTAACAAACGTCTGTCCATAAATAGTGGGTCCCATCTCTGCCCTTTGAAAGATTTTTATTTTATTTTTATTTTTTTAAATAATTGGTGGACATTTGTGGAAATTACAAACATTCAAGTGTGCAACTTCACCGAAAAAAATGTAGCATGTAGCAGGACACGTGTACAGTCATTAGTGATTGTTTATGCGTTGGCCAATGGACATTTTAGATATAACTCGAGGCTGGCCCAATGAATTCTAGGCCCAGGCCCTGCTCTGTGGCTGGATCAATATACTAGCTGAAGCTCGGCCCATAGCAGGCCAGCCTGGAAACCGAAGAGACAACGTGGGCCATTGAAAAGCCCTAATTTTGGTAGAAATAATGCGGCCTAGTGACCAGAATAAATAAAAACTTTTTGGTTTTAACCAAAAGTTGTGGTTGGATGGATTGATACAAAATGGCCCAAAATCAATTAGGCAGAAAAACAAGGATAAAAAGGCGGTTCCCCCAATATGTTATAGGGGGACTGGGTCAGACCATCTTCTATCAGCACAAGCGCAGACAGATGACTGTTCATCTGTTAGACTGAAATTTAGGCTTTTCTTTGACCCGTTTGCATGAGGTTAAAGACTAATACAGCCCATTTCCATTTACCGGATATTGATCTTAGGCCCAAGTAAGAGCTACAATAGACAGGACATGTTATCAAATCAGGCTCCATCTGTACCACAAACCATACTTAAAAATTCAGAAAAACTCACCTAGTCAAAGGAAGATAGGGAGCTTTTCTTTTGGGGAGACACATTAGAACGAGTTTGTGTTGTCACTACAATGTCTTCATTGTTTGATCACCCCACTCAAAGCGTTCTTGATCAATGTAAATCTATGCAGTTAGTGCCTTCTTCAAATTTTCAAATTTTATCTGTTCATGAATAGGTTGAAACTCAAGAAAACTTCTATTAGATTTGAAATAAGCCACATAACTCAACTCAGCTTAGCACAACTCAAAAGTTATTTACATATGAGGTCTCAAATCCAATGACTTCTGACTTGCTGTGCATGGAACATTTAACTGGTTTAATAGATTGGGCCCACCATGAGAAACACTTCATACAAAAATCAGCACCATCCACTAATCTAGTGGACCACACTTATATTTTGTTATTTTATCAATGGCCATACACTATTTTCTCTAGTGTGGCTCACTTGATGATTCGATAAGGCTTGTATTTTGCTATTTATTTATTATGGCTATACACTTACATTCTCTAGTTTGGCTCACTTGATGATTACATATGGTTGATTTTTGTACCGGGTGATTCTCAAGGTGGCGCCAAATTATCAAGAGAATTGGATGTCCCAATCACTTATTAGGTTAGAAATGCTCAGCTGAGTAGACTGTGGTCCAATTAGTTAGACTCTCTCTCTCTCTCTCTCTCTCTCTATATATATATATAAATCAACGGAGGAAACTGTTTTCATTTTTCATGGCCCACCAAAGTTTTGGATCAAAGTAAAAATTGGGGCTAGGGAGTTTCATGAGGTGCTGCTTTACGTGGACTGTTCAGATTTTAGAGTCACAGTCACATCACGTGTGATGGCTTTGCATAAGTTCGATGAGAACTGGTAGGCAGTTGAGCATTTGGCGCTATATATATATATAACACTCTCGTACCAACCCTGCTAAATATATAATAGAACCTGAAAAGGAAAAGTCATACTAGCTTTGGAGATACAGTTGGGACGACTCGTTTAGGCCTATGTACAAAAATTGTGGTCCCTAGAGAGCTAGGTTGGACCTGCCCAACCCGCAGATTTTTTTATGGACCAGATCATATATCAGTTTTGTCTCATTAAGCAACAGCCAAACATGTTATTATCATACATGACCAACGCCATTTGATGGTTGCTCCCCCGTTTCTATTAAAAAAATTAAGTATTTCTTCTACACAACGGATGATAGAAAAAAGATAACAAGATGATCAGATCTATCAGATTCAAAGACAGATTTATTGCCTTTTTCTGAAAGTTCCAGCAAGTGCAAACGAAGGAAATTTGTAAATTGTCTTTAGGATACAATGAACTCTCAATTTGAATTTCAACACAAAAATTTGCACATTTAAGTACTGAACAAATCTCTAATTTTGACATCAATATACCTTTAAGACGTTCAGAAAAAGTTAAGCAAGAATTCAGAGCTAGAGTAATTGCAAAGAAGATGAAATTTATTTTTATTCTAAAAAACACAACAGTTTCTAGCATCTCCTAGGTGCAATCTTCTTGGGTGTTTAGAGCTGTGATTTGGTGACCTACCTACCACACGGTTGGGCCATTTCAATAAATGACCCGACAATTGAGATCAAACAACTAAACATCACAACATGTGGATGGTCAGAGTTGTCTGATCACTGTCATTATTGGCCCATAGTCTATCTACACGGTGGCCCATCAGATGGACAGTCCTGATCATGACATTTAATACGTGCACCTCGAGAAGGGGAAGTGCATAGAACTTTTGTGCACCGAATACTAGCTTAATTCCTCTTTCCCAACTAATCTCCGCAATTTAAAAATCATATTTAGGAATATAACCCGGGATTGCAATTCACTCTCATGTGACAAGATTCTCCGTTTTCACATGTTCTTTCCTTTTATTTGATTACCACTGCTACGATACTTGAAAGCTCTCCGAGTGTTTTATATGAGATAATCAAAATCTCTCTTTTTATGTCATCACGCCCACATTCTATCTATCAATTGCATGTGAATGTGATATCCTTCCATTTTGCAACACGTTTATGAGATCCAAATCTTTCATCTATTTGCCCCACCTTTGATGGGCTGCTACTCCAAAAAATTCACTGATTAGGCCTCATTTGGACCATTAATTATGGTCCGTGAGGAATAAATTAAACCAACAATCAGTCGCCAATGGGCAAAAAGACTCCAACATTGTATTGGGTCATTTGAAGGGTGTGATTTCTGGTGTGCAGGAGGTACATGAGATGAATGGTTTGGATCTTGTATATGTATGTCTCTTATATAAAAATAACCATTGGAGGTTAGCTCAAAACTCCAGATGTAGAATGTATGGTACATGAAATTAAGTGCTAAAATGTTATATTACAGTACTATCTTTGTTTGGCAAAACCATGGAATAATAAATATTACCCCATTCTCCAATCTTAGAGGATAAAAATGATCCAGAAATGCTTTTATGGTCTATTTTAAACAATTGAAACTGATTGAGATGAGAAAAAATGCTGTTGGTTGGGTGGGAGTCACTTCTCATCCAACATTGCACATGCTCACGTCCTTTCAATCTCATCGTATTTATGATAATGTCTAGTTACTAATGAAGTGTGCATTTTTCCTTCATTTGAAAGCCGGAGAGGATAAAAGGTTTCTTGTGAACGACACTTGATGCATGAGTTAATGCAATCCACACACATAGAAAGAGAGAGACGTGCAGTCCCAAAATCCAACATGATCCATAATTCAGGTGGGCCGCACCAAAGTGAACAATGGGAGACATTTTTGTAATGTCCATAATGTTGTACTTAAAATCAAGCCATTCCACGATTTAGGCCATGAAAATTGAATATATCAATTTCAAGCTGGATTGTGCATTCTTCTCCACAGAATGTCTCATTTGATTTTTGATACCGATGATTCTTGGGATGTATGTTGACCATGAGGAAGTGCATCATAAGCAAGATTTGGATTCCATATACACATTATAAGTGGGCCCCATACATCTAAAACATATGGTAATTATTGAGAGTCATTGCCAAGTCCTTATTTAGTTAGGATAATTAGTTATTAAGCATGGCCAAGTCAAATTAAGAAGTAGTTAGTTAGAAAAATCTTTTTGTAGAGTTATATAGTAAAATTAGAAAATAAAGAGTCTTCTATATAAAAACTAGCTAATATAGAAGACATATGTAAAAGTTCTCTATCTTCTCTCTCTCCCTCTCTTATACTCTTTGAGGTAGTTTGTCTTCAAGTCCTTTTTCTCTCCTTTTTTTCAATTTTTATTTATATAGTCTTTTTTTTTTTTTTTCATGGGATGTAGGACCTCTCTCTTTATAACCTCACACTTGTACGATTTTCTTCAATAATTTGTATAAGTTTAAATGCATTTGGTCATTACCCATTGTAGTGCTGCTGGTTGCAAAGAGATACATGCATGTACAATCCAAACAATCAATATCTGGTCCACTCCCACACTTGATGATCCAACTAATAGAATATCTTATATGGTAAGCAATGATAAGCCCAAATGATACAAAAAGAAAGAAAGAAGAGGACTACTCTCCTTGTCCGTGGTCACATACCCGTGAGTAGCACATGTACCATATCCTCTTTTTCACTCGGGCAGAACACCTACTACACGAATCACAGAGATTGCATGGCCTTTATTTTTCTTGAATAGGCTTAAATCCAGGCTGTTACATCAATACAACATGTACAAAAAGAAAAGAAAAAGTCACAGGATGTAGACTGTAACTTTAGAAAAATATACCCTCCTTTTTGACCTTTTAACATGTTATAATTCCATAATAATGCTACAACCTCATCACTACCATGTAACTAAAAAGATCCTCTCTGCAACCAAGCAACACAATCACGTGCCAACATGTCACAGGTCCCAGCAAGTGTAAGATATCTGAGCTGTCGGTAAGGTGGGGCCCACTGCGACAATTAGCAAAAGTTGCCAGGTTAGGTGATCATCTCAAATTAGAAAAATCTAGTTGGCATTTTTCTAAGTTTTATTAGTGGTGGGAAATGATACAGGAAAGCAAGCTTCCAACTAATTGAGGATTAGCTGTGGTTGGAAAGCTTGCAATGATAGATTCCCAACAAAATTCAATTATGCAGAGACCTGATTGTCTTAGCCAACAAAAGGGTTGGCAGTATCCTACTGATGAGACTCCAAGGAGTGACCCATCATCTTAAGTGGGGCCCAGTACCATGTGTATGGTGTAAATTGGGTGGGCCTCTAATTCAGATGGTATAGAGGGTAGTAAATCCAATTCATACAGCAAGCATTGTCCCATAGCTCATGGTAAACTATGGATTGGACAAACAGACAAAAGGAAACAAAAGGAAAATAAACGAGGGAGAAAAAGATGAAGATACTATCCTTTGTTGGTTGTCTCCCATAAGAAAGATACAAATGAAATCAGATGGAGAAAGAGAGATTGGGGTTTAACCAAAAGGAGAATGAGAGAGAGAGAGAGAGGTGGGGTGGGGCTATAAATAGATGGAATCTAGTCCACACAAAATCAAATAAAGTAAGTAGATGAATTAAAGAGATGTAAAAATATTTTTATCCTACGGTTTCTATGCACCCACAAGTGAATGTTGAAGTTTTGGGCTTGGGCCCGTGTCTCTCTAGCCGATAAAGTGCATTCTAACATGGGGGGTTATAGGTTTTAGGTCATAATTACCTATAAGCATAGAGAACAATCTTAAAGTTTTGTCAAATTCAAATAGGGAAGAGTTCAGTGCAGGTTGCTTGCATGACAACTACCATGCAATGCATTCTTTGTCATAAATTGTAAGACTCCATCAGGTGGGCCACACATGACCATTGGTTTAGATCGGATAATTAGATTATTCAAATTAAACGATTCAGTAGGACCCATTATAGTGTGATCATTGTAGATAGGTTTGGGGCGGGATGTTTGAACCATGTTTCCTATACATGATTATTAAGCTGGATATAAAAATTTACGATATGAAGACCATAAATGAGAGAAGCGTGATGGGTAAGTTTCTTTAGCCCTCTTTTATATAAAATAGATGTCTTGGTCCACTCACCCACATAAGAAAGAAAATCTTACTTCCATTGAAGATTCTCTTGAAGGTGTAAGGTGCGAAAGATCAAGATTTCCATTAGCTACATTAAGTAATTGGGAATGTCTTCCCAGTCAAATACGCTTTAAGGTTATTACGTTGAATCTTCATGATTAATGTATAGACGATCCATCAATTCCACGATATAGGTATAACATAAATATCTTGAAAAAATTAATCTCTTAACTCTTTAAATAATTTTTTCTAGCTGAAAATGCACTGCATGACACTCACAATATGAGCAGCTTCTACAAAATAATCATTTTAGTCCCTCGCCTCTCAAGTGAATTTTTGCAGTGGAAAATACAGCAGCGCATGATAGATACTACACAGACAGCCCCCCAGCAATTGATTAAACAATCTAAAGAGCAATTTTACTAACCACTTTTAGAAATGCAAGAGCTGGCTACACCTTTATAAGCAATCGTTCTCCGGTGGAGTCTTTAACCCCTTGTTAAGAGAATGCAAGCGATACATCGTGCCTTTCTCACATGCATACACTCAAGTGAAACCACACTTTATATCTTTTTAATTTTGAAAAACTCAAGTGAAACCATACTTTATATCTTTTTAATTTCGAAAATCACAATTCGTTTGATATTTGACTGAATTCAATGGTTTTTTAAATGGCTATGACCGTTTCTAGAGAAAGAATCCATTTTCAATACTCAGGTGCGCCACAAAATACAAAGAAAAAGGGCAGCCGAGAAAGAATCGTTTCCTAGCCGTCTGAAAATGCATACACTCAAGTGGCCACGCAAGGAGTTTTTAAATGAAAAATTTAGCACGGTAGATGAGTCTGTATTGTGTCTTTTTCTTTTCACCGCTCAAAAAGTATCTCACCGATTTAGATTTTTAGGATATGGTGGATGAGTCTCTACTATGTCTTCTATTTTTTTTTTAGTCGCTTGAAAAGTATCTCACTACTTTGAATTTTTAGGATACGGAGCTTAATTTTTCTGATAGAGATGCTCCTACGGAACTGAAAAAGATAGAAATATATTCTTTCACCTTTCCCAGTTCGTCCCTACAAATAGTAGTCTAATTTGATAATTAAAGCTTTTTCCCTTTGAATGAAGGTAGGGTCTATACTAAAAAAGTACCTGATGGGCAAATCATTGGATTCATCAATTTTTTTGGGGCAGCTACTTTAGATGGACCATGATCCTATAGTTACACTGAAAAATTGATGCTGGCCATTGATTTTGAAGTTTTAATCTGAACCATTGGAAAGTTTCTTTTCAACGGTTCACATTCAATTGCAAAAATCGGTGGCCAGATTTATTCATTCAGCGTACGTTTTGGATTGTGGCTTGTTCACAGTAGTGCCCAGGAGATGGAAGGATGTGATCATCTGTGCACACGTGTGCCATTAAAAAAATGGCAAAAGAGATGGCCGTACAACGAATAAAGTCATACAAGCTCGGTGGGTGTTTTATTTAGCTTGAGAAAACATCTATACTCTGGCAGACTATGAATGCAGGGTAATCAGGCACTTAGAAATTGTGCACGTGGCACATGTGTAACTCAAATTAAACCTAACGGGTAGTGGTTATCGCATTAGATTTATTAAAAAACAAAAAGAAATTAATTTCATTAAGAGGTCAAATTACTTGATATCCGATGGCCAATGGATAGTCAACATGAATATTATCAACGGTTCCAAATCAATAAACAATTTTTAAAATATTTTTTAATAGATCAGATATTACAGTAATCCAATTAAAATGATTTTATCTTTTCTAACAAACTATAAGATGTTCCATGATTTGGACGGTTTAATTTGAATTAAACATATGTCACGTGTTTAAATACAAGTGCGTGCGTATCATCCATCAACGCCAGAGCATCAAATGACTCGTGATTTTGTCTGTGTTGGAGCACCCTTTGGTTTGGTTTGTCACACAAGTGGACACCGGCATTGCCAGCATGTTTTGGATTTATGGAGATGTCTTTGGGGAATGATCACGTACTTGAGTCCCCACACGGATTTTGTGGGGCCCACTGTGGTGTGCGTGTGGAATCCACAACGTACATAAGTTGCATGTCCATAAAGTCCAACAGTCATGGTGGAACCGAGAATGGAAATAATGTCTAAAAACCATAGATTCATGTGGTCTGGTCTGTTTTTGAGGTGAATTCGTGAGGCGCTCTTGATGAATGGACTCGATGACATATACGCAGGTTGCATGCTTGGGCCCACACACATTCTAAAAATTTATATAGTGATCATGCTCCTCCCCATTCCTACCGGCGCCACTTGGGTGGATTCCTGACTATGGGGCCCACAGTGATGTCTTGGTCTTATATCCACTTCAGCCATCCGTTTTGTCTTATCATTTTAGGGTATGAGCTCAAAAAACATGTAGCCGATCAAAATCTCTAGTAGTGGTGATTGAATAAGTCACAGAAGTTTTGGATGAAACTGATATTTATGTGATCCTTTCATCCAGGTCTATGTGACCTTATTAACAGGTTGGATGGCAAATAAGCATTCCGGTGGCCCTTGTAAAGTTTGTAATGGTGAGAGTTCAATCAACACGGTTTCCTATGGTGTGGTCTGCTTGAGATTTGAATATGTTGCATTTTTTAAATCATAGTTTAAAATGATCTGGCAAAACAGATGGACATCATAGATATAAGTGGGCCCCACAGACAGGGATACACTGAAGCCGCATGCATCTCATCCCCTTTGGCTCCCGATGATGTGATGTAGGTGTGTGACATGCATTTGCGTCCAGCAGTTTCCCTAGTTCCATTGAGGATTCGACACAAATCCAAAACTCAAGTGGGCCACCATAGAGAAGGGAATGGGAATTGAATGTTCACGTTGAAACCTTTGTGGTTAGGGCCCACGTGATGCTTATATATATCAATCTTTCATAAATGGTTGGGTAGGGCCAACGTGATGCTTATATATATATATATATATATATATATATATATATATATATATATATATATATATATCAATCTTTCATAAATGTTGGACCTTTAATATTCCTTATTGTTTGTCATGGCAGATGGCCTAGTTGGCTTTTGTGTCTGCCTCATTTTTTAGCTCATGTATATATGTGATCATTTACAAGATATATATCTTTAGTGGACACTGATCTAATCATTCCAGATGAATGCTTACACTGCTGAGTCGCTGAGTTGAAAACTTTCTTCTAATGATCCATATACAGCTATAACAATATGATCAAAACCACCGGGTTAGTGTGGAATAGAGACCCATATCAACAGATCATGCCTACTTTTGGCTCCAATAGGACCACATGATGCTGGTTGCCCGTCCTAGACATCTGCCAAACAAGCTTTTAGTCTACACTGAGGACCGTTGATCTGATGGCCACATCACGTGGACAGGTTACACGCCAAAATCACATTGATTGGATAACTTGTGACCATCCAAGCTGTCACGAGGTTCTTCATGTATAGAACATGTGCCATTCTTGTGAGCCAGTAATTGAATGGCTAGCAGAGTCCAATCACCTATCATTTATCAGGACATCCACATGGTGGCCCACCTGATCAACGGTCCCACCTATTCCCATGAGGCCATGTAAATGATAGCTTTTTCTCTTTATATGGTTGTTTTAGTGGAGCCTGGGGAGGGGTGCGAGTCCAAACTTGGAACCTCGAGAGAGGTCCTGGTGTTGTTTTTGAGGAATTATAATAATGCTAGGGTGATAGGCTGGACGCCATCGTTATGGTTTTTATTGTTCGAGCCTATTTTACAGTGTGATCAAAACCGTTGTTATAATGGGCCCCACTGGCCGATGAGAAAATCATAAACCTATGAATCTTAGATGAGCAAGTAAATTGCATCTCCAGCAGGTTGAGACAACAAGACCTTGTGATGGACCCGGGTACATTTTCTAGGTGGTGGGGCAGGTTTCCTTATGTTGCTGACCAAAAGCTTTAATAAGTAGAGGGTCAACCATCCATTTGATTAGTCACCAAATGGATGGTTGATCACTTGGATCAGTTTAATCCTTTGGTTGTGCTCCATACCCAATGGGTCCCACCATGTACAATTTTTATAAGAAAGAAAGTCCTAGACAGAAATAAAAAGATGGTGAAGAGAAGCTGATAATTGGCATAATTGGGAGGGTGAGGAAAGGGAAATGGGCCATCCATGAGAGATTGGGCAAATCGAGGATCAGGGCTCTTTCTATCCCTGCCTCGTTTTGTCTCTTACCTTTTGTCTGAGATATAGATTACAGAAAGAGATGGAGCCCACCTTCTGTTTTCTCCAGCATGCAGAGAAGATGAGTGAAATCAATGCTAAACTGTCTCCATCCAAGAAGCTAAAGGACAGTAGCATATGGGTGGGGCAGGGAAATGGACGTCATGTGTGTTCACATACACTATCTATCACAAAAAATCCGGTCCGGGGCCTTCTCAAACCAAAGAAGACTCCAGTTGAAAAGTCCCTCAACTAGAAAACAAATCGGCCCATCTGAAAAGGTCCAACCACCAACTACAATTCTACAAACCCCCCCGTCTCTCTCATTCATAACTCAGAACCCATGGGAAAGGGACAGGACCTTCCTTCCCAGTGTCTAGTCTCCATCATCTTTTTTTTATTTTTTCTTTTTAACCCGGCAAGTATAAGGACTGATATATCTCAATTAAAGAAGAGAAAAAAGATAAAAAAGAAAAAGCATCTTATTACATGTTAAAAAGTATATTTCAGACCCATCATCATCACACTATATCAAACAGACGCTGCGGAGGCTCAGAAAAATAACCAAGTCCCAAGAAACCAAGCTAAACCCATCATCATCACCAACTGTATTTAATAACAAATATGCAATATGATAAATAAATAAAGAAAAAAAAAAAAAACGAAGATGAAGAAGAGAAAAACTTTAAAAAAAAGAAAAAAAAAGAAGCTAAAAATGCCTAGAAACACATCTCATTAACTTGTCATGTCTTCATAATTCCAAGTAGATACAGTAGAAATACAGTGTGACAAATTAAAAAAAAGAAAAAAGAAAAAAAGAAAAAAAAAAGGAGAAAAATCAAGCCAAAAAAGATAGGAAAGATGATTTCATTGAAAAAAAAAAAAAAACAAATCTGGAGAGAAAGGAAGAAGAAGAAGAAGAAAACGCGAACGAGAGAGAGAGCTAGCTTCTGACCGCCAATAAGGAAGGAGATGCACCGATGTGATTGGTGGTGGTGGAAGTGTTGTTGGCAGCGGCGTTATGGATATGATCTCTTCTTTTACCAGCGTCTTGATCGGAAGTAGCGATGTAGGATTTGTTGGAAGGCCTGAAAGCTCTCATGGGACTAGCAAAAGCCCAGCCCCAGCTCCTGCTACTGTTACGACCATGGTGAGTGGGCCCACTTGAAATCCTGCCATTGAAATCATCAGAGAGCCAATAAGATGAGGAGGAAGAAGAGCTCATCCCAAAACCTCCAAAAATTCCTCCACATTTCACCCTTTGTTTGATCCTTTCATTATCAGCCACCCGATGCAGGACCATCTTCGGCTTCGCCTCCCTCTGCGATTCCACTCGCCTCAGCGCGCAGTCTCCCAAACCAGTCGATATCCTCTCCAGTAAATCCCCTGAGAAGCTCCTGCTACCACACCCCACCGATCTCGATCTCGCTACCTTCCTCCCGAAGGAGGACGATGCTGCCGACGACGCATGGCTACTGTTCGGGCTCTCGTTCTCATCTCCGCCTGAGCTAGCCTTGTTGTTGCTGTCTTTCCGTCCTACTCCGGCGCAGGGGGCCTGCTGCTGCGGCTGCGGCGGCGGCGGCTGCCCATCTCGTAAGGCCCTACGCCTGGAGAGGTGGAGAAAGGACCAGAAGCTCTTCTTGCGGGGGCTGTCATCGCTGGCGTCGGATGAGGAGAGATGGCGAGGGACGGCGACGGATCTGCTACGCTTGAGTATGAGGTTGGCGTCGGTGGATGACATTACCTTCTTTTTCTTGTGGGCAAAGAAGGGGATTTGGTTGGAGGGGGGAACGGCGCCATCGGAGCGGAAGGAGGGAGAGGATGAGGAGGAAGAAGGAGCGGCGATGGGATAAAAGGAGTTGGATTTGGAAGAGGAGACGAGCTTTCCTAGCTTCTCTTGTAGGCAGAAAGCACAGATGCCGCCTGGATTCTTCCTGTAGGGGTGTTCGCTGCATTGCATGCCTTCTCCAATATCTTCTCCTTTATCTCCCATCTCTTCTTCTCACTGTCTCTGTCTCTATCTCTGCGGTGCTTGTAAGATGAATGAAAGGAATAGAGAAAACCTAGGGTTGCATGTCTGTAGATCTGTGGAGCTTTTTCTTTTCTTTCTTTTTTTTTTTTTTTTAAAAATAATCTTGCTGTTGTGATGTAAATCCAAAACTTCTATCCTTTGAAGGAGGACTGAGAAAGAGAGTGTGTAAGAGAGAGAAGAGAGAGAAGATGATTTTTAAATGTGTACTATCGAAATCGCGGCCAAATGCAGAAGCACGTGGAGGAGGAGTTGTTTAATAGGAAAGAGAGAAAAGAGAAAATAGAGAAAGGTGGGCCAAAACGATCTCGATATATATATATGGTTTCTCTGTTTGATCCGGACACCAGTTTTAAGCCGTTGGTTTAGTGAGACCATCGTACGGACAGTCAAGATGATAAGATAGGCGGATGTTTAGTTATCTACCACACGCCATTGCTCGATATTGGCCACAGCTCTGAAAAGTTCTTTCTTCGGGTCGTGCAAATCCTCAATCATACACTCTGTATTATATTTTGGTCAGAGAAGAGATGAGAGAAGGATAGGCAAAGGCACGCAAACAGACAAAATCATCTACACCTTTCCATGCTAACTGTAATTAATAAAATATTAAGTCGTGAATTGAAAGTGATTTGCTAGAATACATGCATATGTATTGTAATAATATATGTCGTGACTTTAGTCTTTGAATCTAGGTCATCTTTCAATGATCCAAACTGTTTATCTGGTTTTTCTCACTTTGTATGGTAAGTTATATAAAAATAATAAAAAATCTGATTTGATTATATAAACTCTTTGATAAATTTACTCTTTTGTGGTGAATATGGACGGTCTACATAGTCTCTTTATAATCGAAGATTTTAAGTACTCAATCTAACAGGAGCACTATCATAAATGGGTTGGGTCATTGAAAAAAACTCAAATCCAACCGCTACGATCTCGATCTATCATACGGCGTTGCGTGGGGATGTATTGCAGAAAACCTCGAATGAGAATGGTGTTATCGTAAATAAATGCCTCTGGAATCGAGAGCTGAACAATGGGCTGGCTGAATATTGGGCCTTTTATTGTCGAGCCCATCTTAACCTGTTAAAGCCCTGCAATTTCTCCTGGTGGGGCGCGCTCCGTGTCATAGCTTTAACAGTGGAGCAGATTAGGTGTGGCCCGGTCTCACCCAAGTCGGCGCGGCTCTCATGATGGGGCTGTATTTATTCTAAATCCACGCCGTATATCTGTTTGTTCCAGATAATTTTATGACATGAGCCCAATAATGAAATAGATCATAATCTAAAGGGACCATGTTAAAGGAAATAGTGGTGATTGACTATTAAAAACTTTTTAAACGCCACAGAAGTTTTGAATCAAGTTAATATATATATATATTTTCTCTATCCAAATTTATATCATCTAATCAAAACGTTGGATGGGGAAGCAGGCTATCTGTTGTGCCATACAGCTAGTGTGTTGGTATCACCAAGTTTTGTGAGCCTACCATGATATATGTGTTATATATATCAAAACCATCCATTCATTTTGCTACGTCATTTTACCTCATTAGGTAAAAAAGAAAAAGGAAAATAATTTCAAGTTGGTCACACAAGAGAAAGCAATGGGGATTGAACGCCTACCCTTGAAAGGTTCGTTAAGGCCATATAAGTTTTACTCAAGCTTATATTTGTGTTTTCTCTTCATTTAGGTCTAGTGACCTTATGACCAGGTTTGATTGCAAATAAATATCATGGTGAACCCTTGAAAGGCTTTGACAATGGGCATCATTGCTGCCACTGCTTTATGTGATTTATCCACTTAAGGTTTGCATCTGTTGATTTATTGCTCCCAGGCTTTACATGGTTTATCCACTTATTAAGGTTTGGATCTACCTCATTTATTAGCTGCCATTGCTTTATCTGATTTATCCACCTGGAGCATGTTTGGTCCCTGGAATTGAATGGTATTGAATTGTATTAGATGGGATTATGATTGCATGTATGGAAATACTAGGCTTTTCTAACCATCCAATCTCATGTTTGCAATAAAAATTTTGCCACCAAAAAACACCGAATTAAGCAAAATCATGTTTAGTAGACCACGGAATTGTAATGAATAGACCAGATTCAAAATAGATGTCATTCACTTGTACACATATATAACAAAAATGTCACATGTAAACGGTGTATGTGGATGGAAAAAGTGGATAAATGCATGCACCAATGTAGAGCTTGCATGTGCAGTGGATTTCAAAATCCACATAAATCCTACATGGATGGTGTAGATATAACACATACATCATGATATCAAGTGTAGATATAACACATACATTGTGATGAGCCCACTAACTTTGGTAACATCAACACAGCGAAGGTTGGTGGTGTGTGGCACACCATTCAATCACTTTCCCATTAAGTAGGCGTTGAATAAGTTTTGAATGATGGGGCATTCAATAAGTATTGTTTCCTTAGCATGATCCTACTGAGATTTCAATATGCTCCTGTTGTATGCTCATGCCCTATAATGAGATGAAAAAATTGACGGATGACATGAATTTAATATAAATACACAGAGGTAGACCCATAATAAGGAACCCATTGTCTTCTTGGGTGAGACCAGTTGTGTAACCCACTGTAGCTAATTCACAATCCCAATATCATGTTGGTTGACCAACCCTAACCTTTGATCGTGGAAACTGGACCGTGGGATATTTTTCATTTTTAATGGTTCATTAAATGTCCACTGACCGGATGTCCAGATGATCAAATAAGCATAAGTTTTTATTTATTTATTTATTATGCATCTAAGCGGGAATCATAATTTGAAAAGCTTAATTTTTGAATTAATTAAATGCTGTGCGTGCAATTTATAAGTGCACGGGGATCATTCATCACATTGTGTGAGAGTATGAAATATTTTTTAGTAGGTGCCTTCCATTTCTTACAAGCTGGATCCACCGCAGGCCTGTCCATCTACATGTTTTAGAGATTAACGGGTCAAGTTAGCATCAGGAAAGATGAAGGTAGATGAAGGTAATTATCTTGGTAAACAATGATTACTCATTTAAAGCCAGAAAACCAAACAGGCCCTAAGAGTAGATGGACGGTCTCCAATGATGCCCTTGTAAACAAGGAAGGGAAGGCTTGGGGTTGGGTACTGTGCTTCTTCTTACAGGCCAACAAGGACTGAGTGTGGCGGTACTTAATGACTACCTACTACAGTTAAAGATGCCGCCACACACTCTATATATATATATATATATAAGTTTAGGGGTGTACGCCAAGTTGGGGCTATTAACCATCTGCATTCCAATCAAATCTTTTACTTCATCCGGCCTATGCTAATTGCACTTGAATTCGGTAATAACCCTTCTATCCTCGTGTGAGTGCTAGAAAAGTTTTATGCGCCTCACCATAATGTATGTGTTATATCAAGGTCATTCATCCATTTTGTTGGTTCATTTTAAGATATATGCTGACCTAAAATGAGATCAATCCAAATCTCAAGTGGACCACACCATATGAAATAGTGGTGTTTGAAGAGCCACAACAGTTTTAGATCAAGCTTTATGACAAATAAATGGTATAATGAGCCTTATGAAGCTTTTAATGGTGGGCGTTCGATTACCACTATTCTTGTGGTATCGTCCACCTGAGATTTGGATGTCTCATGCCATAGAATGGGGCCAATAGATGAATGGCCAACGTACTCAAAGCATTTAATTCATGGTGAGACTTACAGAACTTTCAGAGCACCAACATGGCAACTTGAGGGGCCACTTCTGAATGGGAGGTACAGGCAAGGGCAATACCCAATAACTCTCAAGAGGCATTAGTGTTCCACATTTTGATACGTGTCATTGTAGGAAAGGACATGGGATAGGTTCCCATTCCCATCTCTCTTTGGGAGCGGATTAGGTACACTCAGGACTCAATCGAGATGGTGCAGCCCAGCTCGATTCATCTAATCAATGTTCATGCTATCCTTTTATTTTTTTTCTTGGGAGACCATAACTCAGGAAATAGTGGAGATTGACCATTAATGGGTTACAAAAGTTTCGGATCAAACTGGTAAGATTCATGTGACCAGTTGGATTTGGAAGTTTTTAATGGTGGGACATTCAATTACCACTGTTTCTTGTGGTATTGGTACACCTGAGATTTGGATCTTCTTCTTTTTAGGGCTCATTACCTAAAATTAGAGGGCAAAATGGATGAACAGAGTAGATATAGAATATATCCATCAAGGTGGGGCCCACTGTAAGGGCTGCACCTAGTCCTCTCTCTCTCTCTCTCTCTCTCTCTCTCTCTCTCTCTCCTGTATGGCAGATTAGTTAATCAATTTAAACTATCCATCTTAGGGCCTGTTTGGCCGGGCAGATTGGAAGGGATTGGATGATATTTGAAGGGATTGGAAGTTAAATCCCGGGATTGGCCGGGCCTGCCAAACAGACGGGGTGATCTGATCCCGGATATAGCAATCTCATTGATATTAAGACAATCAACTGACAACACCATCATTACCTTTAAATCCCATCCAATCCACCCTAATCCGTTCAAATTTACTTGGGATATGTTTGGTTTAGGGATTGAAAGGGATGGAAAGGTTTAATCCTGCGATTGGCCGAGCGTGCCAAACAGACTCGATATAGCAATCCCCCGAGATAGCAATCGCATGGATCTGAAGACAATCCACTGATAACACTATTATTACCTTGAAATCCACGCCATCCACCTTAATACCATTCAATCCCTTTCAATCCACCCGGCCAAACACGCCCTTAGCAATTAAGTGTAAGGGTGGAGAGTAAAAGTGAAGAAAATTAATTAATTAGAAATGTAATAAGTGTAATTTTTGAAACATCATCCATACACGTGAGGGACCACAAGATGAACAGCCCCAATTGGTTAATCACTGTGACACTTATACCGTAGAGAGATGCGGGCATACCATATCATCTTCCACAAGCTCACGGGATCCACCAGCCAGGACAATCAACGGCTTGATCAGTAGTAGCCTGGGAATGCTGAATTATATATGGGAATGGACAGGACGTGTTTACTACGACAGACTGACCTGTAATTTTAGAATATAAATACAAATGAAAATGATGATCCACATAATTAAAATCCATCGATCAGAATTTTGGGATGATCCTGTTCCTCAAAACCGGTGTACACATGTTATTCAGGTGGGAAGCAGGCGTACCTCCGGTTTGGGTAGTTTCCCCAACCCCAGCCAGCTAGCTGGTGT
Organism: Magnolia sinica; assembly: GCF_029962835.1. NCBI lineage: Eukaryota > Viridiplantae > Streptophyta > Magnoliopsida > Magnoliales > Magnoliaceae > Magnolia > Magnolia sinica. Next base: position 519,743 of record NC_080575.1, on the reverse strand, counting down.
ACAAGCTCCGTGGGTCCCACCATCATATATCTTTTTATCCAGACTGGTCCATCCATTTTACTAGTTCATTTTAGGACATGAGTTCAAAAATGAGGCTGATCCAACTATAGGAGGACAACACCACAAGAAAACAATGTTGATTGAATGTTCACCGTTAAAAACTCCCTGACACCTAATGTAGTGTTTATTTTCCATCCAATCAGTTGATGTGGTAACAAAAACCTGTATGAAGAGAAAGCACAAATATCAACTTAATCCAAATTTCTGTGGCTTACAAGAAGTTTTCAATTGTAAGAATTCAATCCTCATTGTTTCTGTGATGTGTTCCACCTAAAATTTGGATCTATTTCATTTTTGAGCTCTTGTTCTTAAATGAGATGCCAAAATGGATAGACAGCATGGATAGAACAGATCCATCATGGTGGGATCCATAGAGCTTTGACACGAGCTGGTTGGCTGGTCATTAGCTAAACGGTGACCATGAAAAAAAATAAAAATAAAAACACTTTTAAATTAAATCCACTGTATACAAATGGCCCCACCACCATCCGATCAAACGCTACCAAATTAATTACTAGGAATTATATGATACTCTGGCAGCTTGTGAAGCTTGATACACATGTAATTAGAAATTATACATGTGGCATGCATTCCTCAACCCAAGTTATTACAATTAACCTGTAGGACTCACTTGTGGCTGAGCAACGGTCCAAAAATTGAGAGCGGATTAGGTGTACCCTTACCGTGGGACCCACCTTGATGGCTTGTTGTATATCAACACAGTCCATTCTAGGACGTCGTACCAAAAATAAAATACATTCAAATCTCAGGTGGTCCACACCATAGAAAACAGTGGTGATTCAGTGCATCACCATTAAAAATTCCAAAGGGCACATTGTAGGGTTTTCGTAATTTTTATTTCCCATCCTACCTGTTGATAATGTCAATAAGACCTGGATAAAGGTAAAATATAGAGATAAGCTTGATCCAAAACTTATGTGGCCCACAAAAAGCTTTTAATGGTCACTCGTCACTGTTTCTACTGGAGTGGTCCACCTGATATTTGGATATTATTAATTTTTGGGATCTTGTCCTAAAATGAGATTGAAAAACAGATGAATGGCATCTACATATAAAAAATACATCAAGGTGAGCCCCAGACGGTTAGGGTAACACTTACTAAGGTGTTATCCTGATAACAGCTAATCCGTTCCCCTGAAAGTTCCATTGGTTTAACAATACCAAACATTGAACAGTAAACACTTATTTGTTGAAATATGAGCTATGATTTGGAATGTTTAATTAGATTAATTTGTACGGTACAAGTGCAATTTCTAAATGGAAGCTTATCATCCGTCGCACTCTGCCACCGTATTTCCTGATAAGTTAGAAGAGGGTCCCGTCTGCAGACTGATGGGACTCACCCATTTACTGTATGTGACATGTATGGTTGTCAACCGTAACTTAATTGGTCTTTATGAGCTGGGGTCCTTTGATAGTCCACTTGCATTTTGTAAATGGTGGCGACTCATTTACCTCACACGTGGCACTTACATCCAGATAAATCCAATTTGGGATATGTGCATGAGGCAGATCTCTTTATCAAGCAATCCTATCCATCCAATTAATTGGTTATCAAATGGTTGATTAAGAGCAATGGAAGCCAATTGACTGTAGAGCTAGAGTTGGGCATTGAGTCAGGTCGGACCGAGTTAGGGCTAACTCGACTCGATCCGGTTTTGAAATATGCTTGATCCGACTTGATATGGGGTCCAGCATGCCTGACTCGATCCGAGTTCGGTCTGGCTTAGACTGCTCCGGATTACGTCCGATCCAGTTAAAATTACCGAGTTGGCACCGAGTCGGATCGAGAGATGAGGGAGGGAGTGGAGAGGAGAGAGAGGAGGAGGAGGAGGGCGGTTGCCAAGCTTAAAAGAGGAGGGAGGGAGGGAGGGAGGGAGAGAGGTTGGGAACGGGTCAGGGTAGGGTTAGAGAGTCAGGTCGAGTCATATTTTGGATCAAGTCGGGTCTAACCGGATCGAGTTTAAGATCGAGTCGGGTCGAAGTATTAAGTAACTCAAACTCTCAAAACTGAGTAACTCAAACTCTCAAACTCGACTTGGTTTGAGTTTAAATTGGGATAAGCTTACTCAATTTGGACCGACTCACCCATTCAGTTTGGATCAAGTCGGATTGAAACGAGTTGAACAAGTCGAGTTAGCCGGTTCAAGTCATCCTATGCCCACCTCTATGTAGAAACCAGCATGTGGCCCAATCGTTACGGGGGCTTACATTAATGTATGTGTTTTATTCATGGCATTTTTTTCATTTTGCAATCTCATTTAAGGTATGAGTCAAAAAATGAAGTAGATTTAAAGCTCAGGTGATCTACACCAATGAGAATAGTAGAGATTGGACAATGATCATTGAAAACTTCTTTGGAGGCAAAGGAAGTTTTAGACTAAGATTGTTCTTGTGTTTTCCTTTGTCCAGCTGCGTTTGACCTTACCAACAAGTTAGATGGCAAGTAAATATCACGGTGGATCCTGTGAAGGTCTCACCCATGGGCATATTTCCTGTAGTGTGGTCCACTGTACTTTGGGTCTTTCACATTTTTGGGCTCATGCATTAAAATGAGCTCGCAGGATCATACATCACGTGGCTTCCACAGAACGTGGGCAGTGTGGAGCCACCGGTGCTGGTGAGTGTTGCAGTGAGTGGTCCAAATTTAGATGGTTAGTTTCATATGCTCAGGGCAATTATTGGGTGGATATGCTGAATTTCCACAGTCATGTCAGCGGCTTGGACGGTCAGGATTGTTAGGCAACTACACCCTTTTGTACAGTGAAAGGTGACCACTATTTTCAAAATGGAGGCAAAGCACCGTCTTGAACGGTGGTTGCTAGAATACATCTCCATTTGTGAATTGGGATACTCTGTTTGCCACATTGCAATTTGATTGGGCCACATGGTCACATGTAGCAGTACCGAAGATATTTGTGATGACGTAGACATCACAATGCAAGAAAATAGAAAAACCTTTTTGTGGTAAGTAGAGGATCCAATCATGGCCATTCTCGCCAACAAAGGGGGGGACCCAGGCCATGACGTGGCCCCACATTGTACACTATATGTAACGTTGACTGTTGCCCCACCTTGGTGTATGTATTGTTACCAAAGCTATTCATATGTTTTGCCAGCTCATTTTTGGACATCATGTCATCATCTCAAAAAATGAAGTACCTTCAAATCTCTGGTAGGCCACACTCTAGGAAAAAGTGATGATTGAATGCTCACCATTAAAAACTTTCTTAAACCCACGGCGATGTTTATTTGAACCTGTTGGTAAGGTCCCAAAGCCTTGGATGAAAGGAATAAATAAATATTAGGTTGATTCAAAATTCTTGTAGTTCATAAAATATTTTAATGGTCAATCATCAGTTTTTCCTGCGGTGTGGTCCACCTAAGATTTGGATCTACTTTATTTTTGGAATCACGATGTAAAATAAATCAGATGAACAGTGTAAATATACAATACCAAATCAAAATGAGCCCAGAGTCAGGGCTGCACCATGTTGGCTACCCCTAAACCGTTCCCCCAGCATCCAATAAAGAAGAGAAGCGGATTGGGTGGTGAACCCAACACCCCTTGGGCATTGAGGGCCCACCTTAATGTATGTGTTTTATGGTCACACCTTCTATCTGTTTTTCAGCCCATTTTAGGTCATGGCCCAAAAAAATGAAGCAGATGCAAAGCTAAGTGAACCACACAACAAGAAACGGAGGATAATTCCACCACCGTTGAAACCTTACTAGGTTCCACTTAAATGTTTATTTGCCATCCAACCTACCTATTGAAGAGGTCACATGGACCTAGATGCAGGGAAAGCACAAGTATCAGCTTGATCCAAACTTTTTAAAACTCAAGAAGTTTCTAACCGTTGGCAGTCAATCACCACTGTTTCTTGTGGTGTGGTGAATGTGAGCTTTCGATCTGTTTATCTTTTAACTCATCCCCTTAAACGAGATGGCAAAAAGGATGGACGGCGTGGATTGAGCCCCACAGGTGGTGGTGTTGGATCACCACCCAATCCGCTTCCATAAAGAACATGATACTGCCAGGTGCAAGGGGTACTATTTTATTACCTACTCTACACAGATTCTGCCCCTCAGACCTTTCTACAAGATGGAGGGGAATGAATGATACAACCCTGGCACGTGAACAGTGACAGAGGAACTTATCAATCGGAACCGTTCATTTGGTGGACCCATAGTAGATGGGTGGCTAAGAAAAAAATATCACCCATCAGACATATCCTGGCCATCGCATGCCTGCAGTTTCTGCTGCAAGATTATGATCTCCACCATCAGTTGGAAGGGTATAGCTTGGACGGGAAACATTTGTCCATGGACAGAAGGGGAGAGTAGATGGACGGTTCCAATCGACTAGCTCGGTTGCATTGTGAGGGTGGGCTCTTCCAAAATCCAGTTCTCATGCAGGAAATAAAATAGGAGGGAGAGTTGTTGGTCAACGTAGCAGAGGTTGGAGAGTTGGTGCACATGGACGTACTGTAATGTTATTGCAGTTGTCGTGTGGTCCCACCACCTCTTCTCTCTCTCTCTCTCTCTCTCTCTCTCTCTCTCTCCATCTGTTTACTGTTTTATATATATAAGTATAAAACAGAAAATCAAGAAATATATTTAAAAGAATAAAAAAAAAATGTAAGTAATATCTACCGTATGGTCAATAATTTTACCCCTGCAATATGTCAGCCTTGATATTCTGGTTTTAAAAAGACTTGAAAATGGATTTGAAGCAGATTGCATCATGCCATGCTTGGACAATAATCCATCTAGGTAGGGCTCTGTGGGGTCCACTGTAATGTATGGGTTTTATCCACTCTGTTCATCCATTTTACCAGATCATTTTAGGGTATAAGCCCAAAAACAGGGCAGATCCAAGGCTCAAGTGGACCACGAACTCAGGATTGAATGTCACCATAACAAACTTTTTAGGAGTTGCACAAGTTTTGGATCAAGCTGTATTTGTGTTTTCCTTTCATTAACCTTATGAACCGGTTGGATGGCAAAAACAAAAAAAAACAAAACAAAAAAAAAATCAACAGTGGGTGTCATTATCAATTTATCATTGCTCCTTTTGGTGGTGTGGTCCACCTAAGCTTTGGATTTAGCTCATTTTTTGGGTTCATAACATAAAATGATCTGGAAAGATAGATGAACGGCATTGATAAAGCCCATACATCATGGTGGGCCCTGTGGAGGCAAGACGATGCCTCCTATTAAAAAATAGTATATATATTAGGTCCATTTAAAGACATGGTTAATTGGTAACACGTGAATGAGATTTTATAAATAAAAAATAAAAAAATCCTAATGGATGGCCCGTTATTTAAGCTACTTATGCCTCAAGTAGTTTATCTTGATTTTTTACTTATTAAGCTGAAGTAATTAAGTACATTTAAGTAAAAAAGTTACTTATAATTAAATTTAAACCAAACTTATTTATCTCAAATAAGTAACTAATCTACTGCTGTAACTGTAAGTAGAAAACGTACCTTACTTGGTGGCCCTAAAACAGTCTCTGCTTGTGCTTAGCCTGCACCTGGGCCAGTCACTATCCCAGGGCTCTCTCTCCCCGTATCAAGTTGCCTGCCTTCTCTCTCTCTTTTCAGCACTTTACACCCTCTCATTCCTTGCTTCAATCTCTTCCTTCTATTAGCTGCATTCAACGGCCATATTTGTCAGCATTTTTATTATTAGTGAAAAAATCTTGTTGGGGTTAGCAAGAAAAATGTAATTGAGAAAAGGTGATCAATTTTTTTAATAGATATGATGGTTTAATTACTGCATTTGAAAAAAAAAAAAAAAAAAAAAAACACCCAAGGAAATTAATGTCTTTTTTATCATATTTTCTTGAAAAAAGATCATTTACTATTTTCTGTCATATATATATATATATATATATATATATATATATATATATATATATATATATATAAGGAACCTTTTCATTTTATGTAATACTCCTGGATGTGGTTTTTTTTTTTTTTTTTCTCATCTATGTTTTTATTTCCTTGAACAGAAACAAACAAATAAGAGAGAAAAAATAATTAAATAAAGCTCCAAGATAAATAATACTTTTCAGGTAAAAGTTTGAAGAAACGATGGAGACAAATATTGATGGCTGAGATTTTACATGCTAACCTGAACAATGAATATGAGCTAATTAAGCTCATGTGAGGCCTCTACAGATGCATCCAATTTATTGACTTTTAAAAAAAAAAATAAAAAAATTGAACTTTTAAGGCTATAGCTTTTGATCTAAGGCCGTTTTGTAATGATTCAAAAATAATAATAATAAATAAATAAATAAAATCATGATTGGAGGACTGTAGGGATGTTCCACAAAAGAATGTTTCAAAGAGTTGTCTTATATTTAAAGGGACTGAATAAAATGATCAAAGGCTGAAGCATTCCAATTTGAGTATTTTATTTTATTTTATTTTTTGCACCTATTCTCCATCCACAATGTGACCCATTGAGGATATATGGTTTGAATCATTGAAACGGGACCTCATATTCAACATCTACAATCCCAACCTAAAGACCTTTTCCAACCATTTCCCCTCTCATTCCCACCTAAAGGATCATATAACTTGCATTTTCTTGCATGCTTTTGTTTCTGTTTGTTGTCTCCTATTCCAATCTCTCCCTCTCCCTCACACAGACACACAGACACACTAATAGTACACGAAACCTCGAAACCTCCCAATCTTAGTAACTTTATGAAAAAGATTCTGAGGATGGTTGGAGCCAAGCCGAGGGGATTGCTTTCCACACATTAATAGGTATGCTAGTTTTTGTGTCATTGGCAAATGTACTTTTATCTTCTCTTAAAAATAAATTCATCTCTTATGTCAAATAAAAATTTAGGGCTCATTTGGAAGCATGGACTTGTAATCCTAGATTTTCAGTTCTATTTGGTAATGTGGATTTTCATATTCTTGGATTACATAAATTGTGTTTGAGAGCCTGAATTTTGATTCTTGGATTCTTTAAATTATTTTGTTGTATGTGGTTCAGATCATGAATGTGATGAATTTGATGCTCTCAAATATTCTAAACATGTCATACATCCACAACATATGATGATTATAATATAGTCTTAGCCAATAAATAAGGCAATTTGAAACTTTTTGGTGGCATACAAAAGTCAGCCTTCTAATTTATATCTGAAACTAAATTATATATTTTTGGTTGATTGTCAATTTTTTTTTTTTATATGATATGGCCTAAATGATTGCTTAGGCTTTATTTCGGCAGCATTCGATAATGATGATGTAAATATAAGTGAAAACATTCAATGATGTAATTGAAAATACCTTTAAAAAGGAGGAAAATGGTAGTTATGACAATTGAAAATAATTCTCTAATCTCAGATTTTCAGAGCTCAGGGTCTCTCTTTTGAAAAAATGGTGAAAATTCTAAAATTTGAACCATTCTTAAATTGAAATCAAGATTTTCAGCAATGCCAAATGAATCCACTCATACAAATTCTAGGTTTCAAATCCTCACTGCACACTATCCAAGATTTTGAGAAGGTGCCAAACGGCGCCTTAAAGATTGACTCAAATGAAAACAAAGAGTACCTCAAGGGAAAAGTGGTGTGGTGGGACCACTACCTTGGTTCTATTGTATAACACACGCACATAGAAAAGGAATTGTAGGTCCACTCAAAATGAGATTTAATAAAGTGGAATGAATAAGTGTCACGTTCTCACCCCCACAAATCAAATCAATTTTACAGTGCCTCAAAACAAATCATAAGAGCAAATGAGAGTGTAATTAATTGAGAAATGCTGAGTACACTGGCTCAAGCTAATTTGAAAGTACACCCACCTCAAGCATGTAAAAAACAAACCCATGTGCTAGATCAGACCCCAGAAATGTGGATTTTATATATGAAAAACAGGTATATATGATTATCAGATGATCGACATTGTGGTGGGGTATGAAGGGTGAGCAGAATTAGCCTACGGTCCAAATTAAATACACACAAGTGGACCACCTAATGACCAAATTGGCCTGATTCTTAGAGACATGTCCTCATGCCGAAGTGGAGATCATGTGATGAGTGGCTCGGCCATCAGGCCAATGTGTCTTTTTTTTCTTTTTTAATTTTCCACGTGTGAGGTAAGTGCATTTTTCCTTGGAACAATGTGGAAGATGGGTCTACCACACAAAACTTTATTGCAGGTCCACCGATCACTGTAATGTGGGCATCAAGTAATTAAAGAAATGAGCATCTTCATGCAGAGAACCATCCCCTTCAAAGGTGTGTATGTGTTTGGTATCAAAGGCACATATCCCGGACCTTTTGGTACTAAGGATCGAATGCCTTCCATGCATGAGTGTGTAATCTGGCTAATCCATTTGGGGACATGCATTTGATGGGTACTTGGGTTAATATCCTGTCCTTAGTTGAATTATGCATTTTGTACTGGCGAGATGATTACCTGAGACACGAACGCAGATTGCATGGAGATCCGGTCTTCATGGATATTATCCATGGTGCCCCAACTCTATAGGCCCACCATAATATTTGTATTTTATCGATGCTATTCATCCATTTTTCGACATCATTCTAACGCATGAGCTAAGAGGCAGTTGTATAGCTCAGTTGGACAACCCCATAAGAAAGAGTGTGGATAATGATACCCACTGTTGAAACTTTCTTACTGTGTGCAATGATTTTTATTTTCCCTCTAATATATTTATAAGGTCACACCAATCTGAATAAAGGAAAAACACAAATATCAACTTGATCCAAAACTTCTGCAATCTCCGGAGGTTTTAAATGAATATCAAGTAGTGTAATATATTTGAGTTTTGGATATGCCTCTTATTTTTGGACTCATGCAAGGGAATGATATGATAAAACAAATGGAGAATGACAATAAAAGGCATATATACATCAAAGTGGGGTGAATGGTACACTATTATTTCAGGACTAGATTGAGTGCCATACATCCGAGTCATGCATGGGCATCCTATGCATTGATTGTTCCTAACTGTGGATATATATAACTTACGTGGGAGTGTCCTTGCATGATCAGAGACTTTTTATTGATTTTTGTCCTTTTGTGTTCATTTATATGCCTGCCATGAATTAATCATCCAAGCATAGTGATTTTTGGACCTGCCCCATTCATTTCTTGAGACATCAAACTGAAATTTCCAACACCATTCATGCGAGCAGAGAAGATAGGCATGGATTCACTCTTTTAAGGCTTAGTTGGATGATTAATTCCGATAGTAATATATAAGAAAAGTGTCATTATTATCATCTTACCACCGGCTAACCAACATGAGAATCCTCCTTCAAATATACATGTTTTTTAGAAGAAGGTAAAATGTATATATATACACATCATATATATATATATATATATATATATATATATATATATATATATATATATATATATATATATATATATATATATATATATATATATGGGGAAAAGGTTCTATGTGGTCGAGTTCATGGGAACTTCCCATGAGGTCAAGCTGTGTGGGACCCACCGTGATGCATGTCGAGCATCAACACCGTGCATTTGATGGGTTCCCTTTAAATTATGGGATATCCCAGAAATCAGCCGTATACGGAACTCAGGTGGGCCATACCATCTAAAATCATGTGAAGACATGCCTAAAACATAGGGCCCATCTGAAATTTGGATATGTCTAAACTTGGTTTGACCCCTCATCCAAGTGGAACACACATAATGGATGGGCTGGATTTGTGAACCACATCTCGGTGGGCCCAAAAAATGATTATGAATGTTTTAATGGAGGGTAACCCCTCTCAACTTTTGTATGTGGTGTGGCGCAAACAAGTCACTGATTGACTTGATTTTTAAGCCCTAGGCCCATGATGGAATGGTGCATCTGACTGACGGTGTTGATTTTTGACACGCATCACAATGGGGCCCACACAACTCGACGTCATGGGAAGTTCCCATGAGCTTGACCCGCATACAATCTTTTCCCATATGTGTGTGTATAAAACTTTCCCTCTGCATTATCATGGTAATTATAATCTAAAAAGGCCCTTAATACATTGGTATCATTTGTTCAATTGAGCCTTAAAACCTGCAGATATATCAGGGCTCTCACAAACTATATTTTAGGAAAAATCTTGATTGAACAGAGGCCTATTGTATATGTTTCATAGGATATTTATCAAGCAATATAACAGTGACTACACCATATGTGGTAGTGCACTCATCAAGCAAGCCATATGTGTACGTGGAATTTGAATTGGACCTTTTACACACACACATATATATATATATATATATATAAATTCCCTGGTCACCCATTTTTCTGGCACAAGTTTAAAATGGCTAATCAGTGGACCAATAATAGTTTTGTTCAATGCACAAACATAGGAGAGAAATAACAGTACTGATTGGTTGGACTTGTATCAAAATTATTATTATTATTATTATTATTCTTCTAAAGTTGGAAATTTGAAAATAGGAATTGAGAAAGGAAGGTATAGGACCCAAAAGCTACCATTAGGCCCACGGTGCATGAGTGATTAGACTGTAAAGGCCACCCAACCTGATAGAATATTAATTAGAATAGAATAGAAGAGAGAGAGAGTAAAAATAAAAAAATAAAAAAATATTATAAAAGGAACAAATTAACAAAAACATAAACAAGCAAATAAAAGGCATTTAAAGCAGAAAGAAAAAAAAAAAAAAAAAAAACTCCACTAAACCCAAAAAACTGTCTATCAAATGGATTTGAAATTCAATCAAGTCAAGGCACTCAAGTTTTAGAGACAACTAGTCAACTTTTTAATGCGGACATATGAAAGAAGTTGATTAATTGTTTCCACTTTCAAATCGGTCCAATAGCATTGTGAGGCGCACGCATTATGCAACTGATTTTACATCTTTTATAGCTTTAAAGCCGCAAAGATGAGCAATTCAAGTGTCCAAGAATACGAGCCGACCCTCACCACCCTCAGTGGCAGTGTAGTGATATGGTAATATTTGATTAGTGGGGCCATATGTTGTCAGATCTATCAAGCATCTAGACCTATCTTCTTAGCTGTGGAGCATTTGATCATATCCCTAAGCCCCTAAATCATTAGGATTATTTTTCTCTTTTTGTATTATCAATGCATGCATCTGCCAACTTGGTCCCTATTTCATAGAATATGTGGAAGATACATCCAAAAATCCAATGCTAGTTGTGTTCTGTGTTCATGTGTGTCCGGCGGTTAATTACCACATGTAGATTGCAATTTGCTCTTTATCATACTGGATACTTGTGCATTCCAAATAAACAAGCAAAGGCCCGCTGCATTCACGATCGGCCTTCACACATGGAAGACTGTTGATTGTAACTCCACCCATGCTCTCAAAGATAAAGATGAAGCAACCTCTTGATGCTCTCACATAGATGATGCCATGAACATTAATTTACAAGATGCCCTCTTCGCAGGAAGTCCCAACTAAAAAGTCTATTAGCCTAAAAGGGGAGTTTTTGATGATCTGGCTGCATATGATCCTTGATACGCAGGCACATGGAATGGGACATGTGTCGTGTATTAACTCATATAAACAAGGTAAATTGTCAAAACCACTAGAACAAGTTACAGCCCAAAAATCATTTTGCTTTAAGAATCCTAACACCTCTGCTTCATGGACAGTTAATTTGTTTTTTGAAATAAGACCATAGGATACTTTTCATTTTTAACTGTCCAATAAATGTCCAGCAATCTAATATTTAGATAACCTCTTAGTTTATGATACATCTAAGCTAGTATACCCATAACTTGGATGGTTTATTTTAAATTAAACATATGCTTCATATACAATGTCTCAGTAATTTTTAACTGCCCCCATATCATCCATCATGCCTGAGAGAGTATCAAAGGATTTCTGAGCTTAAAAACTCCTAATCTTTCAATCAATGGCTTACAAATAGATTGCTAGGAAAGAGGGTTCTAGCCCCTTAACCAAGGGCTCATAAAAGCATGGTTAGGGAAGAAGATCACGGCCCTTCAATCAATGGATTGATAAGAACCAAAATATATGTAAAAGAGGCAAAGTCGTACATTTCTTTATATTACATGTTTACTTTAAAAGTCATTAGACCGACATAATGGATAGTTGGATTAACTTGATAATGAGTGAATTTTCTGGTTCCAAGATAGCATATGCTATGATGGATGGGAATTTCCTCAAGGAGTCTCCTAAAAACCAAAACATACATGGGTGCCACTGCAATGTCTATGTATGACATCTTCTCAGCTCATCAGTTGCACCTGTTCATTCTAGGATATGATTTCAAAAATCAAGCAAACACAAAACTCATCAAAATCTGCCACACCATATATAATATCTCATCCACCGTAATGTTTACATCTCATTCAACCCCATCTATAAGATAATTCCCACTAGGATTAGGATGAAGAGGAGACAACTATATATCATCATGATACAAAATTTTTGTGGGTTCCATCCATCTAATTTTGAACTCACGTCTTAGCATGAGCCAGCGACAGATGGACGAAGTGGATGCCACAGAGACATCACAGTGGGCCGCACTGAACATTTGATTGCACGGGCTATACTTTATAAGTGTTGCAGGAAAGGACAACAGCTGTGGACTGTAAGAGTTTAATTTTCATCTATGGGAACTATGGACAAAACAAGACCACGTCAAGGCTGTGAGAGAGGGAGATAAAACTAAAAGTTACCGTAGATTGGAGTAAAAGGGTTAGGTGAACATGTGAACAACCATATATATCAGCTTGGCTAACTCCTATGGTTTGAAGGTTCTTTCTTGGTCTCTATCTTTTTTCCTTTTTTTTTTCTTGGGTACCATGACTGGGATTTTAGATTATATGACAGGCAGCGGCATCTATATGGATTCCAAGTCTACCACTGATCAAGATGGTAAAAAAATAACTTTGATAAGAAAATCTTAACCTTCTGATGACAGACGGTTGATCTGATAAACAGAATAATGGTCCATCTACATTCAAATAAACAGAGTTCTAAAATTGGTCACTGCCTTCTACAAAACTAGGAGATTTTTGGGGCTCTTGTCCATCTACTGTTGGATACAAGAAGAATGGTCTAGATTAACTAACTATTATTGGAAGTTAGAGCCAGTTGAATACCATGCAAAGAAGCTAGCTTCTCTTAGAACACGGATGGTGTGGTGACCCCGACATCTTCTAGTTCTTTGGTGTTGAATCGTGGCGGGATTTGAGTGGGGTATTTGCTTTTCGTGTTTGAAAGTTTTTAAGTTGAGCACCACCGCCTGCCTCATTATCAAGAACGACACATGGCCCAATCAAATTCCACCAATTTCCTACTTATGCACTAAATCCGTGTCCCTCTTGCATGAGTGGGACCGTGACACAAATTCTCTTCCACGGCTCCATGATGAGGACAACAATTATTTGATTGGCACCATTGGACGTGTATGTATCTCTGTCCAAACCATCCAATTCAAGGGACCCACTTCACATATGAACGTAAACATCCCATGGGTGGCTATCAAAAGATAACTAGTACTGGTTCAAATGCAATGAACAAATGCCTTGAATCAACCTGATTATGGTGCTGCAGAATCAACCTGATTATGGTGCTGTTAATGCTGGTTTGTCGTAGAAATGGACCATGCACCATTGGAATGATATACATCCACCAATCAACAGGGAGAATGTCCCATCAATAACATTTTTGGTCCATAAACTATCCATTGACATAGAACCACAAACAGCCCAACCATCATTTCTACTAGTGGAAACTATACATGATATACTGTAACAAGATAGAGACATTTTCATGCGACACTTGGCAAGTAGATTTATCAATGGGTGTGAATTGAGTATTGTTGATATAAAGAAGAATTTTCTTTTACAAATAAGATTTAATTGGATGACAGGTTGCTATTAGAAATAAGCTCACACTAATTTGCCCGTATTCTTACCGTTGCCCATCACATTACACACACAATTCTTATTCAGTGTATTTTTTTAAAATAAAACCCTTGATATTATTTTTTTTATATACAAATTTATCCGATTTCACTAAGTACTTATATTTTCTAGTGTAAACTTAACGGACACATATCAGATAAATAGGATTCTATGTTCAGAGTGAGGTTTTAGGCATTCAGGGTCCATTTCAAGAACTGATTTGCACATAGGCCTGCCTACTGTTATGGGGGAGAGACGGCTCTACAGTGTCAACCCCCACAAGCATGAATGACCATTAACATGGTGGACCCACCCTGAAAAATCTTCTTGATAGGACAATCTTATCCTTTGAATGGGTGGTCTGAAATTAGACAGTTAAAAATAAAAATGCAGCGATGGTACACAGTCAAAAGAAGAAGGCCCTAGATTCTTCTGGCCAGGAACTTCCAATCGCGAGAGCTTTGGGGCAGGGTGCATCCACGGTGGGATATCCAATAATAAAATCTCCTTGATGATTGAACTGTGGACCCCACTTGTCAGAAACCCGAGTATATTGATGCAAAAGTCTTGGGTCGAGATGGAATATTATAAGGACCGGAATTGTATGATCCTGGACCCGAGGATGCCCCGGTAAGATCACAAACTTCGGTTTCTCTTGCCACTTATTTTCCGGTTTTCAACTTCTAAGGTGAGCTTATCTGTTGGTTATCTACACCCTCCTCAACTGGGCCCACAGGGCGTGGACCACGTCCTGAAATATCTTCGAGCGGAAGATCCCATGTCCCATGTTTTGGGACTCGGATTCGGTATTGTTGTGGGCCCTACCATGATCTATGTACTTTATCCACTTTATTTATTAGGGCATGAGCTGAAAAAATGAAGCAGATCTAAATCTCAAGTGGATCACACAGCATAAGCTTGAATTAACATTAAAGCTTATTGTAATGTTTATTTACAATCTAACATATTAACAAGCTTATATCTGATTGATCCAAAACTTTCGTGATCTTTAAGAAGTTTTTAACAGTAGCTGTTCAATCACCGCTGTTTCGTATAGTGTGGTCAACTTATGATTTAAATGAATGAACATAATGGATAAAACATATATATCATCATCCGCCCCACCTGTATAGAGGTATCCGTTCCAGAGCTGAGTTAATGTCGACTGTTTAATCGTGTGAAAGATGGGCCTAACTGTCATGGCTGATCGAGGGCCGGGCCATAAACCAATGGTCCAGATGAATGCTCTATCATAAAAGAAGTGGTGCACGGAGGGGTTTGTAAGTGACAACCAACACCGAGTAGAGAGAGCAGCGACGACGTAGTAAACTCATTTCCCAAGACGGCAGAGAGCATCTAATTCTAATCATCATATCATATTATAACTGCATCTCTCCTCCCTTCCGTTCCTTTGTTTCTTTTCTTCTACCCTCCCATAATCTAGAATCATCCCAATAGTTGGCGGATTACTAAAGTAAAATAGTATCGCTGGGCCATGCTCTTGGATGTGGATGTATAAGGAACCGTTGATGAGGTACCATCTACCATTAATAGATGAACGGACGATCCTTGATGCTCAATAAATGGACAGATAAAATACCAGAATGTCCAATCGCATAAATCAATTGTTCGTGTGGTTAAGATGATGTTTGCAGGGGCAGAGAAGTAGAGGCAAAGGTGGTGGAGTAGGATTTGAGTTGAGAAGTCCCGAGGGGTACCCGTCTTTTTTAGCTTAAATAATTAAATGGTAGTGCTATAATAGCAACAATAATAACAACATCGGTTCGCGTCACGATAAAGCTGGCATGTGCTCTCCCCCCTTCGGATTTGAAATTATTATTAAATCCATTTTTATATAGAAGAGAGAGGGAGAGTAAAAAAGAAAAAGAAAAGAAGCGAATTAAAGACATTTATGACACTTCCCTCGCTCGCTCCGCTTCTCTCCACTCACATGATGTAGTTATGTATAATAGAGAAGAGGAAAAAGGGAGAGAGAGAGAGAGAGGCTTTCCTGATTGCTTGAATCTTTCTTCAGACGCATCCGACAAATGCGTAATAAAAACAGAGCCTTCAACCTCACCTCTAAAGCCAGGTCAACTTGATAGCCATAGCAGAGAAGCAAAGGAAAGAAGATTGAGGGAAAAGGGGATGATAGAAACATCTAAGCTCTCAATGTGATAACGAGGAAGCCATTAAAGAAAGATTAAAAAAAGCTTTATTAGCTTTCTCGATTCAGTTGTCTTCTTTGGCGGCAGCAGTAGTAAAAAAGGAAATAGCTTTCTTGTTTCTTGTGGTAGGGGAAAAAAAAAAAAGAGGGAAGAGAGGGCTTTTTGGTTGTATCTTTCTTTTGTATTGATAGATGGTTGTGTTGTTGATATGATGGAGCTGTGTTGGATATTCATATTATAGAGAGGAAAGTATAGAGACTGCTCATAGTAGCAAACAAGGAGAGAGAGAGAGAGAGAGAGAGAGAGAGAGTCGAAGAGCAGTTTGCAATGGGGCGGAAAAGCAACGATGGAAATAGCAGCAGCAGCAGCAGCACGAGCACGGTAGGTGCGACGGTGATGGGGCTTCGAATGATACAATGCGGTCGACAGACGGTGCACGTGATCCAACCCGACGGACAGGTCCGGCAATTCGTGGTTCCTGTCAAGGTATCGGACCTTCTTATCCTTTATCCTCACCACCTGGTCTCCCATGCCACCACCAACCCCACCACCACAACAACAACGACAACAACAACGACGACGACGACAACAGGTGCATCTGGAATTGGAGGGAAGCGTTGTTCCACCAACCCTTCATCAGTCATACTCCCCCTAGATGCATATCTGGAGACAGGGAGCATCTACGTCCTACTTCCCCTCCCTCGACTCTTCCCATCAGCTCCTCCCCCAACACCCCATCTCTGCTCCTGTTTCTTCCCTTCTCTCAGAGCTTCAGAAGACTCGACGGGAATCGGAGCTATTAAGGCCGAGTTGAAACGGCATTGGTCTGGTGGGGCTGTCTCTTCTTCCAAGATATCTCCTGAAGATGGTAGTGGTGGTGGTGGTGGTGGTGTGTCTTCTCCTCCCCTTCCGAGAAGGTTATGGGAACCTGCTCTTGAAATCATTTTGGAAGATAGAGTGCTGGTGCTGACGAATAAAGAACTCAAGGAAAACCACAAAGGGAAGAAGCTCGTATCTGCACTTCATCTCAAGCTCAGATCACTTCCATCATCATCATCATCTTCTTCTTCTTCTTCAACCACATGAAGGATAGAGTTGGGAGTTGACGATGATGGGGAAGGCAGGTGGGCCCTACATAGGCCATGATGTTTCTTTTATTATTTTATTTCTTAAAAAAAATCAAAAATGGGTTTTAATCTACTTACCTCTCTCTCTCTTGTGTAAATGTAATTTAATTATATAAATCATCTAATGTTATTGTTATTAAAAGGTATATAGGGAGAGAGGGAGGGATAAGTGGAGAAGAGAGAGAGAGAGAGAGAGAGAGAGAGGGTATTTTCTATTTTGTGAAAGTGGTGCGATCCGATCCCCACATCGTGTTGTCGCTGCCATTGCCTTCCTTTTCCATTATAATTTGTACCTTGTTTAAGTTAGGAAAATGCATATATTTATATTTATATTTATAGATAGTAATTAATGAAGAGAGTAAATGCAGCAGGTACGACAATGACAATTGGCTCCTTCTCTCTCTCACATGGCTTAGATTCCCTCACCAACCTCCCTCCTTTTGCCTCCTCTTTCAAACGAACTCCCTCTCACGTGCTGGCCCACATCACGGACACACACATCCATGCCGTTCATCATCATGTGGGCGACAACATGTGATGTTGCTCCGCCGATCAAACGGTCAAACTTACACTCGCGAGAGAAATGAGATATGTACGATCGATCGGAAAATTTTTTAATTAAAAAATAATAATAATAATCCCAACAGCTGTTGAAATTCAATGTATACTGACACAGATCCATGCCGTTCATCATCTTCACGGACGCGGATTGCATACTGACCCTGCCAGTACCGGCGTCATGACTGGTCGGTGTTTGGTGTGGCCCACCATACTGTTTGTCTTTCCTCTACGCCGTACATCCACTTTGCCAGCTCATTTTAGGGTATGAGGCCAAAAATGAGGCGGATCCAAATCTCAGGTGGACCACACCACTGGAAATAGTGGTGATTGAACCCCCACCTCAGATGTAATTTAGGTCCGTAAAAATGTTATTAGAAAAGCTACATGTTTGGATGGCACCAAAAAATGTAAGATGCCATTTATGGCCCTTCAAAACACTAATTTGCCGATTTCCTTGGAATTACAGTATTTGGACAAGATTCTCATGTGGTTGACTAAGTAGGATCCTCTTGAATGGGAAGTTACCAATTCTCTTGTAACTTACCCTTTTTTTATTTTTTTTTATTTACCTCGCTTGGGGAGCCAGGACGGTGCGGGCCTTGCCATGGGGCCCACCTTGATGTATGTTATTATATATACACATGCCATCCATCTGTTTCGCCAGTTCATTTTAGGGCATGAGCTTTAAAATTAATAATAATGATGATGATGATGATGAAGCCATTAAATACTTTCTAGGGCTAATGGTAATGTTTATTAACCATCCTAGCAGTTGATATGGTGACACAAACCTGAATAAAGGGAAAAAACAAATATCAGGTTGATCCAATACTACTGGCCCACAAGAAGTTTTTAATGGTCGATCACCATGGTTTCCTATGCTTTTCAATCTTTGATTTTTGGGCTCACGTCCTGAAATAATCTAGCAAAACTGACTTACAGGCCTGGGTCCATGACGAGTTAAAACAAAACAGTCCATCCTCAGCCCAGCTTCAAATGTTTGTTGCGCCTAAGTGGGATCATATCCTACAAAACAAATATTAGCTGAGCAACATAATAAAGCATGAGGATTTTTACATAATGTTTATTACAAAATTACCCTCCCGATCTTTAATGGGCTGGGCCAGGCTGGGTGAAAAGCCTGCAACCCAGCCCAGCCCATTGACCCATACCTCGCGCACCAAGCCACATGGGCAGAACTTCCATGAGATCCTCCCCATCCATTGGGTATGCTACATCATGTTTACATTGGAACCCTAAAATCATGACCATCCAGAAATTAGGCCATTCATTTGATGGAATCACCTAATCAAAGTGAATCATTATAGTAAATCACGATGTCACCCATATGATAAATGATCAAGATCTATGAATACAACTTTTTTTTTTTTTTAGTATAATCAACATGAACCATCCATTTTCTTGGCAATTGATCGAATGGTTCTAAGAATTATGATCAATCAAAGGTGGCTCATCCAATCAAAGTGGTTTTAAGAATTATGGTCAGTCAAAGGAGGGCCTACACTATAAGCACTCTGGATCAATGATTTGTTTTTTTATTTTAATCAATTTAGAGTATTCATTTTCTTGGCCATTGATTGAATTGTTACAATCACCTAGTTTAAAGTAGTTCTTGAGAGTTATTATCAATCAAGTTGGGTCCTGCATGATAGATGGTCCAGATCAATGATAAGACATTTTCCAAAACAATTAAGGGCCCATTTGGATACCACCAAATAAGTTACTTTTTCTACTTACAGCAGTAGATAAGTTTGGTTTATGATTGGTTATAAGTAACTTTTTTACTTGAAAGGTATTTAATCCCTATAGTTCATTTTTTTTTAGCTTTTCTACTTTTCATGAGTTGCTGTAGAAAGGCATAGGAGAGATGAAAGAGAGGAAAAGTTGAGTTGCTGTAGAAAGGCATAGGAGAGATGAAAGAGAGGAAAAGTTGATAAGTAGGTTGTTTACCAAACATAATTATCTTTTTAATAAGTAGAAACTAAGATAAGTTACTTGTGGCTAACTCATCTTAAGCAACTTAAGATCCAAACGGGGCCCTTGGATCCCACCAAATAAGTTACTCTTTTCTACTTACAGCAGTAGATAAGTAACCTATTTGAGATAAGTAAGTTTGGTTTAAGATCAATTATAAGTAACTTTTTTACTTAAAGTTACTTAATCACTTCAGCTTAATAAGTAGAAACCAATATAAGTAACTTAAGACATAAGTAGCTTATCTCAAGTAACTTAGGACCCAAACGCTCCCTAAGTGATTCCTGAGGTTCATAGTCAATCAAAAGTGGAACACACATGATAGATGGTCAAGACCGACAATCAAACCTTTCTTAACATTATTAATTCAGACAATTCATTTTTCTGGCCATAACTGAATGCTTAGAATAATCTGATCAAAGTGATTTCTAGATCCATTTTACTAGCCATTGACCAGACAGGTAGGATGAATGTTTTGCCCTTTCTTTTTCTGACTGCCAAACACAGACCAACTTGCAATTTGGTGATGCGTTGGTGAAAGAGACCAGTGCCGGTTGCGACAAACTTTCGATTTCAAAGTGGCTAAATATGATTTGAACCTCAAATGGTATTTTAGTAAGATTGTGTGTCCAAACATTACCTTGATGATGAATCAGGAATGCAATATAGTATATACCTTCTTGTTTTAATGCACTACAACCAACAAGACTAGCCAAATGGGTCCTAGTACCTCACTAGTTTTATGCTGGCCCAGCCCAAAGCACTTTCGGCCTTTGGCCTTTGGCCAAGCCTCGAGGTCCCTTGCTTCAGACCAGGCCTGTGTTTTTGGGCTGGAATTTGGCTTGCTAGCCGATTTAGCCACTGTTGATAAGTAATAACATGTTGGATCCTGTGGTTAACACCGTGCAATTGCAAATCTAAGCCTTACCATGTTTTGGGTTTTAGGGGCATGGTGATCTAGACTTTGTTGGCAGAATAGCTCTACTTACATTACTCCATGTCTGACAACAAGTTCAATACGGCTGTGGATGTCCCTAGATTATTGAAATGTAGATTGATGACGGGTTTGGATTTGCTTGCGTACTTACATTCTTGTTGGACACCAAGTTCTACGATTGAAGAAGTCTCGGACTGGAGTTTGAAGACATCCATGATGTGGTCTCATCCACAAGCAGGTCGAAATCCTTGGAAAGCTGTGCTCGAATGATTGTTGAGTCTGTGCCAAAAGTGTTGCCTACTTCTTTTCCCACTGTTTCCCATGGTGTGCCCCTGGTCAGATTTGAGAGAAGCTCACTTCCCCGATTGACAGCATCCGCCATAGCTGGTGGGACATCTGGTAAAGCCTACACAACAAAAAGTTAGTCAAAATTGGTCCTCTCTCCGTTAGTCGCATCGAAAAGCTCAATTTGAACAGTTGAGAAGATTTTGCCCAGTCAACTTATAAAAATGATCTATAATCACAATGATTGTCCCCTTAGTCCGTTTATCTTTTTGACTCACTTGTGGCCTAGTGGTGGTTCTCTAGGCTAGGTGTAGAAAGCTTCCTATTGTTTTATCACTGCATTTGGGCCTAAGATGCTCCTTTTGGTTTTCATCCTTGATAATAGAACATGTTAGCAAAGAAATGAAGACATATCAGGTTGAACGGGTAGCTCAGTTTTACAAGAGCCTTTTTTTTTTTTTGGTTAGCTTGTTAGTACACCCACTGTCAGTTCCCACTTCACTGTTAGCCACAACCACTAGGGAATTGATACCAAGACCTCAGTGTTGAAACAAGGTATCTTTCACTCAGTCTACCACTTGAGCTATGGATCAGGGTGTCAGTTTTACAAGAGCCTAAAAACAACTCCAATGGTCCACTTCAAAAACTCAGCTACTGCACCCAGAAATTATATATATATATATATAAAGTAAGCCTTCGAAACTCAAATAACTTCCTCAAATTCTTATAACAACTCCAATTGGGAATATAACATTCACCTGTTGCAAAGGTAGCCCATGATCCCCAGGCAAAATGCGAACCGACATGTCTAGTATTGAACTTATGGCAGACTCTGAGGTCAGCACCTGAGCTAATGTAGGTGTCTCATCGATTAAATCGTCTTTGAACTGTACCAGAAGATTCCGAGAAATACCATAGTAGGACTTTATCTGCAGAATGTGATAAATAACAACCAAACATGAATATTCCTGTTTCAAGTTGTGACAAACATAATACAAAAGTAGAAACTTACAACTGCAGTACACAATTCTCAGCAAGCCGGATTTAAGCAGCATGAACTACAGCTTACGATCACAATCTCATACTTCTAAAATGAAAATATAGGGCTCATATGGATCCTTGGAAAACTCACTTAAGAAATGAATTTCTATTTCCAGTTTTTGGGCACGTGGATAAGGTTGTCCATAGAAATTGCCACTTTGCATTTGGATGACAGCATTTGGACAACCTTTTCTTCATAAGTGTACTGCAGGAGCATATATAGAAGAGGTGAGCAATGGCAAGTGTATCAATATGGCACCTATGCAGAACTAGAATCCCATGGTAAGTGGGTTCTAAAATATGAGCATGCTTTCCTCTTAAATCCAGCTCATATAGTGTTGGGTTGCATACAACAGAGTGCAGTTACAGTTACGGATGTGGGGTAGAACTTTTTATTTATTTTTTGAAAAGTCCTTTTCAAGAGAGTTGCATCTCACACTGGACAACACTTGTAACTCAAAATTTTGGACAAGCTTTGATGGGGACATCTCGCGCACACACACACGCAAGGAGGAGGAGGGCCTTACCATCGATTTGGATCGATGACGACGTCCAGGAAGGACCCCCTAGTTAGAGGACTGTGTTTTGGTTCCTTGGAGTGGACCCGATCGTCATGTGAATCCCACCATGGGTTCTCATGTTTGTGGCCCACTATTCCAAATGATCTAGTACTTTGAGTTTTGGTTATTATTATTATTAGGAACATCATGGACGGTTTAAATTATTTTAATTAGTTGTTAATTGTGGTTACTTCGTCTCTAAGTAATAGGTTGAGCATATGGCACGAGTTTTGGGGTATAGGATATTATAAATAGGCACTCCTTGTAGTCTTTTTCCTCATTAAAGATTGAATAAAATTTCTGTATTTTTCTACTCCTCTCTGAGTTGTGAAGTCTAATTGGGTGCGAAACCCTCCCTTCTTCGAAAGGCTAACTACCGTGGTGCGAAGCCACATCCATCCCAAATCACCCCCATCTCCTACCATCCATATTCCCCATCTTTTACAGCCATCCCCTCATCAAATTCACCCACATTTGCAGCTAATCTTTCCCCTACAGTAGATTTCCAGAATTTGGCCCTGCAGGAGGGCTGAAACTTCGGCGGAACACCATGCACAAACTAGAAATCCGATCGGCGTGAACTTGGCGTGAAGGTAGACCTCCCCTAGCCGACCAGCACCTAGCTGGCTGATTTTAGATTCATGGGCCCCACACACGTGCAGGCAGGATCCCATACACGTGCGTCAGGCCCGAGCCGCTGTCCACACGTGGAGATCATCTTGGATTCGTTTCTCTCTTCTATTTCACTCCTCTTTCGGCTTATTTCCTTAAGCCTAACCCTAGATAATCCAAAATCCCAAGTCCTATTCCACTTTCGCAAACCCTAGGTTTTTCCGATTTTAAACATGTGAATCCCTTGTATTGGGAAGTAATCCTTTGCATGTGTGGATAAATTTACTCTCCTTTGAGCATTGTTTAGTCTATAATTTTTAATTGATCCAGCCCTAA
The DNA here is from genome assembly GCF_029962835.1 of Magnolia sinica. NCBI lineage: Eukaryota > Viridiplantae > Streptophyta > Magnoliopsida > Magnoliales > Magnoliaceae > Magnolia > Magnolia sinica. The sequence goes on along the minus strand of NC_080575.1, from coordinate 496,086 downwards.
CATGTGTAGGCTTGGACCCACATAGATTCCCCTTGTTGAAAGCTTGACTTTTATGTGGGATGTGGAATTTTTTGTGATTGTTTTAAAATTAGCGTGATCTAAAGCCTGAAATTTTGCATATCATATTTAATTTTCATGTCCTGCATCAAGCTTTTCCAAGAATAACAGCACAGCCAAATGCCTTTTAGCTCAGTTGAAATAGAAATCAATTTCTCAAGTATCCTTGGGATCCAAACAAGCCTTTAATAACTAACACTTCCCTTCTTAGCATACTAAATATGCAGTATTCAAATATTAATTTAAAAGCAAAAAGATGCTATCATTTAACTTGAACTTCAAATTCTTCACCACTATGTACAAGTTGGACAGGGATACTGAGAAATGAGATGGCCTGTGGTACCGGTACCTCCATACGCTTACAGTACGTGCAAGCAGATGTGGGTCCCACATGGTGTATGTATTGCATCTAACTTATCCATCGGATGCATACCCTCAGGTTACCCTTGGGGCCTCAAAATCAGCTCAATCCAAAACACAGGTGGGTCCAAGCACATGGAACAAGGTGATAGGGGATGCCCACCCTTGATTGTCATTGGGGCCTACCTGAGTTTCATAACAGCCTGATTTTTGTCATGACCCTCATCTAGGACATGAAGGGTCTGGATGGCATGGATTCCATATACACAACATGGTGAGCTACACATGCAAATCAAGGGTGGGCATACCTCTCAACTCGTCCCGTGTTGTGGCCCATTTGAGTTTCTGTTTGGGCTGATTTTTGGCCATACAGGTAATGTGAGGCGACACATCGGATGACAGATCAATGTTGTGAATACATAACTTGGGAACCACTTCTGCCTGGTACTACCGCAGCTTACCGTGGTACCTGTACCACTGGAGCACACCTCAATTAAAGTGAAACCTAATATCAGTTTAAACGACACCAAAATGAGAATATAAAGAGATGTAAATGATAGAACCGCTTGTTTCATCAGAATACGAACCCATTGAACAGTTTCACATGATCAAAAGGCCATGTATGACAGAAAACTAGATAATGGCATTTCATACACCAATGCCAATATCATGTAACAGTATGGTTGCAACTAAACTATGTCAGACTGCATTGAGAAACATTGGACCAAATCACTTCTCTCATCAATTAGATGATGCAACATAGGCATTCACCAGTGTGCTGCAAGGAACATGGATTTTAGCATATTCATGTCTCTGAAACCATTATTTGAAGGACTCGCATCCCTAGTTTCTTGTTCAGAACTCAATAAGATCCAACTGAACCCTTTTTTAAAGCATTTGAATGTAGAATAAATGACTTCTTAACAAACTAAAACAGATCCACAACCAGGTTTTGGAAATTTTGAATGTATTAAATAGAATTTAGAGATTCTACATACCAGTCGGCGAGTTTCTTCTGGTCTAGGAATGAAATCTTCTCTTCCCTTAGCTAAATCCACATACAGGGGAGAAAGTTGCTCAACCAAAGGCAGAACTTGTTTCATAATGGTGGGGTTTAGGTTCTCCAACTGCTTCATAGCCATTTCTGCCTGGAAATTTTTCATGAAAGAATGCATCCTCCTTCAGTTTAAATAAAGCTTTTCCAATAATAAACCTAATGTACTGACAGATAAGAAAAGAAAGAAGTAAAAGAAAAATATTTTATTTTCCTTTAAATAAATGATCAAAGGATACTTATTGTCTTCTTTAATTTGCATCTTTCTAAGAATCTGTGTTAACAACAATCTCTTACTTACTCCAGCCATGTTATACCAACTAGTTCAATATCCACCTGTCAATTATTGTTTTTCTCTCTTCTGAAACATCCAACAGAAGACGAAATATATTTGCATATGGATCCAGCGATATTGATGGATGACTGCCAAAAAGAAATAAAATGAATAGAAAAGAGGTGCCAATGGTAGGAAATGAAGAGAAAAAGAAAGGCTTGTTGATATGAGGATCGTCTTCTCAAGCTCTGATTCCAATAATCTTTGATCTTCTTCGGAGGGTCTTTTTCTTACTTTCATCAATTTTTATTTATTTATTTATTTATTGCATGGAGAATGGTGAGATGTAGAGATAAAGTAGATTTTGCTAGAGAGATGTTACCAAAGTTGTATCTCAAGGTCAAAATACTAGGGCATACTCCTTTGCCCTCTTGAAGCTAGAAATCTCCAACCACTAGATCTAGGACCAAAACCCTGACCTTGTCATTTTCTCTGACTTTTTTATTAATCCAACGCCACTAGATCTAGGACCAAAACCCCGGGCCTTGTCATTTTCTCTGATTTTTTTTTTTTTTTTTTTTATTATTAATTCTCCTTGTTCTTGCAAGAATTCTATCCAAGGGGTGATGAAAAGGGCTGTGAGGGAAGATCTCCTAGGCTATATTTTGAGAATTCAAAGAGGAAGGACCCTTCTTTCTGAGTTGGGAGGGTCTATTATCGGGATCTAGGATGGCTGAGTGATAATTTGAAGGAATCTAGGGGGCTCCCTAAAGTATATTTAGTTCATAGATGGTTGGTAAGTGGCATCAAAGGGAGCTGTTTATTTGGAGGTAAGATGGAAATCTGAAGAAGTTCGGAGGGAACCTTAGTTACAGGGAAGATTGTCTTAGTTCATAGATGGTTAGTGAAATCAAAGGGAGCTGTTTATTTGGAGGTAAGATGGTAATCTGAAGAAGTTTGGAGGGAATTTTAGCTATGGGGAAGATTCCAAGACAATCTGAATTTGGAGATGAGGTCAAATGGCTAGATCTTATTGCTTGAGAGGATAGATTGGAATTTTCCTAGGCTAGGTAATTACAGGGGTATACCTTTCAACAACAACGAAAAAAAAAAAGAAAAAAAAAAGAAAACAAAAGAGAGAGAAAGAGAGCAGGTAGAGGGGTATATTTTGTAATTTAGAGGATTGGTTGTGGCTTAAGTAAGAGTCCTAAGGGTGATTTTGGTGGAAATTGATTTAGAATTTTGGACGGAAAGGAGCTCAGGATCTGAAATTCTCAATGGCAATATAGTAAATTCTATTAAAATACAAAGAATTCATGTGTCCCTTCAACTGTTTTGATCATAACTTCGTGCTCGGACCTCGGTTTTGGGATGATCTAGGGCTCATGGGAAAGCTTATCTAAAGGACTTCAAAATAGTCCCTAAGATTGCAACAATTGGGTAATGGAGGCCAGACAAACTGGCAGAAAAAGTATTGCCACTACCTAGAGTGCTTCCCAATAAACAAATAAAAAATTCCGTTTTGGCTAGCACAAATGGTTTTCCCTCTAGCTGAAGAGACCCATAACTTGTGTATGTGGGGCCGCAAGCCAAAACTGGCTGGGTCCCATAGTCCTCATTTTCAAGCTGAATTACTGGGATTAGCATGATTTTTTAGTCAAATCAGAGTGGAATTTGGGTTTTGGTTTGGTTTGGGGTAAACTGCATCCCTGCAAGAATAAAGATCAAGACTTGAGACAAATGGCATGGAACTCATATGAGGTGGAACATCTACAATGTTGCAGGGACATGGTCACATAAGGAATAAATGGAGGGGAACTGAACATAATCCATGGCAATGGGCAATGTGTCATTGCAGACAAAACCATTCTCATTCTCATTTGTTAGCTAGCTTTTTGCTCTATGTTGCAAGTGTCAGCTAATATCACAAAAAGGTAATTGCTAGGCAAACATGAGGATTTATAGCACTCTGGGAACAAGGTTGACATCGTTCATAGCTAAACCAAGCTTGCTAGATCTGATAGGCGTGTCTTAGAAATCGTAAGTGCTTCATATTCAAAAAGTATTTATCCACTTGTACAGTCCTAAAGGCAATGCTTAAAAACTCATGGATTCACCTAGAACATCTCAGGTCAAGTAGGTTCAATCGAGTTCCAAGTACCAGGTGAAAACTCCAATCTTACCGAAAAGGAAATGAATAAGTTGATTTTTGAATCTTGCAAAGTTGCAATTCATAAAAATTCCATCAGTTCTTCAATGACTCAATTAAGTGGAACTCAGAAACTGAAAGACTAAGTTCTGATTCAACTTCGAGTTTTGAACATTGCCCATCATTACCAGGTTGCTTGTACATCCCATGATGTTCAAGTGATTGAGCATGTTAACAAACAACTTAACCTATATCTTTCTTAATTTCAACACAAATGACCAAACTGACAGCAGCCCAGTGACTATTCCATAGTCCATAACAACAACAGGACTTATAAGAAACAATGCGTGGCACAATTATATGCTTTAGATAAGCAAGGAGTAGAATTCTTAGAAGCCCAAAACAAAATCAACCAACTGCAAGCACAAAGATAAGCAAGAACTCAGGCGATCACCCCAAGGCGAATTGTTGGAGATGACGTGAGTTGGGAGAGAAGTGGACCAAAGCCTTGAGCCATTGGGACAATAACTGGAGAAAACAGTGGGATGGCCTCGCTCGCCTCCTGCAAAATGAATAAACTGAACTATCAATTTGTGGATCTCCCAAAATGTCTGCACACAACATGGCTGTGTTCGCCTTCTGCAAAAATGAATGAGTAGAAGACTCAAAATTCTCATTTCTCAACAGTCCTTGTATGAAGTGGTAAGGAAGTTTCGTATAACAATGAAGATTAAACCTCTAGCAAAGGGAAGTACAAATGTCAGCGTGCACAACCGTTACAAAGCTTCTTGTTAGATAAGTTTCTTGATTTTTCAAACTATATAAACCATGCAATATCCGTAAAAAGGTAAAAGAGAAATGGAGAATCCATAAATGGGATGCTTCTGCACCAAAATTAAAGGGTTTTTTTTTTTTTTTTTTGGTTTTTTTGAACATTGACAATTTTATTTAAGATAGGCCGCAATGAAAGAATACAAAGAAAGAAAAACACAACTACAGCTCGAGCCAACTATGAGGGAATTGAGCAATTATCCTTGAGCTTTAAAAAAAAAAAAAAAAAGCCCACACACCCACCCATCCACCCGCACACCCCACATGGGCACTTGAACCCATGACTTCAGTGTTGAAACGTAGTGCAACTACCATTGAGCCATGCATTGAGACCCAATCCTAATCCATTACATTCATTTTAGCCCTACTAAAAACCTCTACAAATCGCCTCGCCCAATTCCTAAAGCATCTATTGTTTCTTTCTTGCCAAATGAACCATATCCCCGCAAGTAAACAAAGATGCCAAACTTTTTCCCCACCTTTCCCATACCACCACCATGCCATGCCAAGAAGAATTGATCAATAGACCTCGGTAACACCCAAGTTGCTGCAAATAGGTTAAAAAAAGCAATTCCACAAGCTATTTGCAAAGCACAATGGATGAAAAGATGATTCACAGATTCCTCCTCTTCATAACACATTAGGCATACATTCAGAAGAAGCATCTTCCGCTTGTGCAGGTTATCCAATGTAAGCACCTTATTATGGCCCACAAGCCAAGCTACAGCAGCTATCTTTGGAGGAGCACCATACCGCCATACATAAGCTGACTAGCTGACCCCATCTCTTCTTTCATCTTCACACAGAATATTGAATAGCGACTTCACTGAGAATCTACCAGATTTTTCTTGTAACCAAACTAACAAGTCCCCAACTAATAGAACAAGACATATTGGAGAGCAAAGCCAACAAATTAACCACATCCTCAAATTCTTCATCATTTAAATTCCTCCTACAATGCAGGGTCCAAATAACTTCCTCATGTTGCATATTGAAGTACTTTTCAACCAATAAATGATCTCTATACAAATTCTTTCCAATCGAGGGAAAAGAACACTCAACTTTTGCTCCCCCACCCAAATATTCTTCCAAAATCTAATCTTTTTACCATTACCCCAAAAAAAAAAAAAACCAATCCCATCCCACACTATTTTTTAGCAATGCCATTGATTTCCAAATAGACGGTGCCCTATACAACGAAGATGATTGAATCCATCTACCCTTTCTTCCACTCCATATTTACTACCCACCGCCTCTCTCCACAAACTACCCTCTTCTACCTCAAATCTCCAAACCCATTTACCCAATAGTGCAAGATTCATCACCTCTAGATTACTAAGCCCACCTCCTCCCTAATCCCAAGACTTGCAAACATCTTCCCATTTCATATGGTGAAATTTGTGTTTTCTTCCGCCCCTATCCACCAAAAGTCTCCCCTTATTTTTTCTAATTTGACCAAGACTTATTTCAGACATTTAAAACAAAAGATATGAGGGAGAAGGGACAGCCCAAAATACACCATGTTGAATTATCTCCCCTGTTGTGTTTGATAGCCATCATCCTCTTCTTGACCTACAACGAGAACCTCCTTCAATACAGCCAGATTGTTCAATGAGTAAGACAATCTACACAATAGGTAACTTCACTTAGAATTTTATTGTTCTCTCCCTCGTCTTTTTCCCCTTGTATTGGCAAACATGAGCATATATTACTTCCGTTGATTTCTAAGAGCTTATATAGAGGAATTAATCCAGGAAGAAAGGATACAGAATCTCCATCCATTGATTTGTTAAAAGTTCAGTTTTCCTTTATAGATATGACAGAAGTGCCACAATTCATAAATCTCTACGTATTTATAAGTCTCTATGTGTATGTATTTAAGTTAAGAAAACTTCATTCAAGTTTATGTACTCAAATAGTAATTGGAAGGAGCTATAAGGAACCAAAAAACCCATGTACCTTGTTGTTGAATGCCATTAATACATTTCCACTTCTTTGCACAGCATACCTTGATCCTGATAAGAACAAATTGGCCAAAATAAAACCAATAGCTCATTAATTCACGACTTGATGCAACATGAAACCCAAATAGGAACAATGTTAATGCACATAATGAGAGGACAATACCAATCAGAAGGTGGATAAGAGATCCCAAAGAATGGCCAACACCAAAAGTTGGGAGGCCAGTAACCTGTAAAGACTATTAGTTGAGACAGCTAGGAGTTTTTTAATGAATTATGGAATGTCAGTGTAGTATATTGGACTCACAGAATCTTGTATAACCCGAAGACACCTATCAAATTTGTATTGTACTTCGTCTGCAATGAAGAAGTGATCAAATCCACTAGCAAATGGTGTTGCAATTACCAAACTACCCCTGATCATTAAAAAATACCAATAGACATTTTTAGTAATTACTGAAAATAAGCGAACCCTGACCAAATCATTGATTGTAATCAAACTATGTAATAGACTATTAGTTAGCGCTTGATTGTAATCAATCAACCGATGTAAAAGTCTATTACTAGGCGCCAGTGGGAATTTTGTGCTCTCATTGCCGGTCCCCAACACAGATAAAGGAGGAGGTTGCGTCAGGTTGGCAGCCAGCGTCCAACTTATGCCATAGCTTTCATCATAAATCCAAAAAAAAATTGACATTTCATTAATGTTTTTAGTGCATATGTACCATAGGTAGGGTTAGCGGATAGAATCAAGAGAATTCTAGATGACATGGATAACACAAGGAATTGCAAATGGAGAGTGGAATGTTGAGGAAGAAGTAAACGTGATATGGAATGAGATGGCTAAGTGCATTAGGAAAGTGGCGAAAAATGTTTTAGGGGCATCTAGAGGCAAAGCTAATCATATAAGGAATCTGGTATTGAAATGAAGATGTACAAAAAGCTACTAATGAAAAACGTTAATGTTTGAAGGCCTAACAAGGAACTAGATATGATGAAATTTTTTAATAATATAGAAATGCCAAAAAGATTGCTAAGAAAGTAATGAATGGGGTTAAACTTAAGGTTTATGATGATCTTTATATTAGATTAGGTACAAGAGAAGGTGAGAAAGATATCTTCAAACTTACAAAAATGAGAGAGGAAAGGTAGGAACCTAGATCATGTTAGATGCATTAAGATTGATGATCAGAGGGTACTCGTAAAGGACAATGAGATAAATGAAAGATGGAGAAGCTATTTTTAGAGCTTGTTAAACGACAACCACTTTGAAAGCATATGGATAGAAGGCACCATAAATTCAAATGATGTTAGAGACTAGATACTTTCGTAGAATTAGGATATCTAAAGTGAAAGAAGCTTTGAGAAAGATGAAAACAAGAAAGGCCCTCAGATCAGATGGTACACCAATAGAGGTTTAGAAGTGTATGAGAGATATTGGGTTAATTTGGTTGACAAAGTTATTCGATAAGATTGAACAAAATGCCAAATGAATGGAGGAAAAGTACCATGGTACGTATTATAAGAAAGAAGGGGAGACACAAAATTGCACTAATCATCGCAAGATTAATTTTATGAGCCATGCCATTATGAGCCTTTGGGGGAAAGTGATTGAGCAAAGACTAAGGCATAAGATGAATGTATCATAAAATAGGTTTGGTTTCATGAGTCTACCACCAAGGTATTCCATAATGGTAATGGTGGCCGTAACAGCCACCACCGTTACCATTACGACACAAGCCATAACGGTCGTCATGGCCTTTAAATAAAAAAGTTGCTTAGGTCCTGTAAAAGACCGTCATAGGGCCGTTACGGGCCATTTTTTCCATAATTGTTACCACGTAACCGTTTTTAATACCTTGTCTACCATTAAATCTATTTTCCTACTTAGACAATTGATGGAGAAATATACAGAGATGATGATCTCCACATGGTCTATAAAGACTTAAAGAAAGCATATGATGTTGGGGGGTTGTGCCCTGAAAAACCAATGTTTATACTTTCTAGACCTTACTTATTAATGATATATTCATCCATTCATTAGCCTCATTAATGTGTGTGGAACATTAAAAATGCATTATGAAGATAGGTTAAAGAGGGGATTCCTCTAGTTGTCTTTGGGAATTTAAGATTGGATATAACGGCCATTGGCCAAGGGAGAGTCGTGGGGCCATGGATCTCAATACCCTATTTAGCCATGACCACTTAGCAAGTTATAGAACAAACTTGTGATTATTCTTGTTTTGGTCATCTTGTGTGAGGGGACTGATGACAAGTCGAGATGGAAGTTCATCACCATCGGGCACAAGTTGGTGTGCCTTTACCCTATCCCTCATAGGAGTGTGAGTGCGCCATGGCAATACGCTGTGAGTGTGCCACGTGAATATGATCTTGGGTTTGGACCTGTTGGAGACTTGCATTGGCAATATCTCTTCAAGTTTCTAGACTAGGAGGCCCATCATGCCTCGACTTGTCGATGCACTATCTTTGACTAATCTCAAGACCTGAGGACATGTGAGGAGTTCAAACATTTAACGACATGTGCTTTGGCTCACTTTATGAGGTCATCTTATGGCTAACAAAAGTAGGTGTAGCTAGGTGCATACAACAAGGTCACTTAAGGCTCACATGATTCAATAAGGGATCCACTTAAGTGCCCGAGACGTTACTAATGGACTAATCTTATGGTTTGGACCATTCATCAAGTGTTTTAAAGGTTGTCGGCACATCAAAGGTTTTATATTGGTTAACTGAGGTTTCTTAACCGTTAATTTTTAGTTTTGACCCTTGATCTGTTTTAAACAAGGTTTGATGATGAACATCCAATGGTTAAGATATGGTGATCCATACCTTAGGCCGGCATGGAAAGATATTGGCTAAGTATGGTGTCCATGGTGAGTGAAGGGATTTGGTCAAATGGGGTGCATGGTTAAGGCAAGATCACAGACTTTTGATGCAATGAGGCATATACTAAAGTCTATAAGGTGGTTGAGTACCATAACTGGTGTCTCCATGCAACCCTACCTCCTCATATATAGATCCAATCTCAAAGAGATAGGATAGAAGAGAGCCTTAGACGTTCCAAGCCCCTTTAGGTGACACTTTCTCTATGTGTGCGCGGGCGCATGTGCATGTGTGTGTGTGTGTGTGTGTGTGTGTGTGTGTGAGAGAGAGAGAGAGAGGTAGAGAGAGAGAGATACCCATCTATCTCCCTCATTCCCATCACACATGCAAAATGTGTGGGACACAGGTTGGACAGCCCTTGTGCATTAGCCCAACTCCACTCCGGGGTTGGTTGTGGCTCTCCTCCCATTCCTTCATCTAGGATAAATCAAGGAGAGACCTACTCGAAGGATTGGCATCAACATTCTTCACTTATTAACAGCATTGATCAAAGGTAATCCTAACAATAGGGCTTGCGGTTTTTTATTTCTAGAAACTTGATGAAATCTAAGCATGGATCCTTAGGTTAACTAAGATTAAATTTGAATTTTAAAACCTTCTCTTTTTGTTGCATTTCGAAAAACCTAACATATTATTGGGTCTCTAGAGAATTAATCTGGTCAATTCAGAAATAAAAGAGTTTTAAGAGGATATTTTAACACGATTGAGGATATGTACGATGGAGCGATAACGGTGTGAGCACCGCTGGTGGAGAGACAAGTTATTTTCCAATTACTGTAGGCTTGCACCAGGGGTTGACATTGAGCTTGTACCATTTTGCATTGGTTGCATACGAATTAACAATGCATTTGCTGGAAGAGATCTCATGGGTGTATGTTGTTTACAAATGACATAGTTTTGATTAACAAGATGAGGGAGGTCGTAAACACAAAGCTAGATTTATGGAGGGATGCTTCAGAATCTAGAGGTATTAGTCAGGCTAAAGCAAGGCATATAGAGTGTGATTTTAGTAATAATAGGAGTGAAAACGAGGAATTAGATGTTGAATAAGAAGTTTCCCAAAATAACCACTTTTGGTACCTTGGGTTAATTAATAATTCGTGAGAGTAGGGAGGTTGAGAACGATGTTGCCCATAGAATTCAAGACGAGTAGAAGAAATAGAGATGTGTCTGCAAAGTATTATGTGATCGTCATGTACCACTCAAATTAAAGGGAAATTTTATAGGACAATTATGAGACCAATTATTCTTTAAGGGCCGGAATGTTGGGTTGTTATGGAACAACATTCTCATAGGATGAGTGTAGCTGAAACAATGATATTGAGATGGATGAGTGGCAAGATGAGGAAAGATAGAATTAGAACTGAATGCATTCAAGCAAAATTAGGAGTAGCACCAATAGGTAATAAGATGAGGGAAAGTATACTTAGATAGTGTGGTCACATGCAATAGAGACCAAGAACTATGCCGATTAGGAGTGAGTTAGTACAAGTCGAAGGCTCTAAAAGAGCAAGGGGAATGCCTAAGGGCCTGTTTGATTTTTCAAATACCATGTAAATGCTTTGTAAATAGGTAATAATTACTTACCTAGGTAATTACAACATCACTCCCAAGGCTGACGTTGACACTTGCTTTTTGAACACTAAAACCGAGGACCAATGCCAAATAAATGTGGGGCCCACCGTGATGCGCATGGCTTATCCACACCGTCCATCCATTATGCCATCTTATTTTAGAACATGAGCTCAAAAAAGAGGCAGATCCAAAACTCGAGTGGATCACACGATTCACACCATAGGAAACAATGGGAATTGAACGTCTGTCGTTAGAAACCTTTTGGGGCCCAAAAAGTTCTAGATCAACCTGATACTTGTGTTTTCCCCTTATCCATGTATGTGTGACCGTATGAATCGGTTAGATGACAAATAAAAATCAATGTGGGCCTGATATAGGTAAAAACTTTCAACAATGGACGTTTTAAGGCTACTATTTCCTTTGGTGTGGACCACTTGAGCTTTGGATCTGCCTAATTTTTTTGCTCAGACGCCAAAATGTTTTGGTAAAATCAATGGACGGCATGGATATGCCACATATGTTACGGTGGGGCCCACAAATTTAAGTCAATCTTTTAAAACCGGTTTTCAAGGAAGAAATACAACCTGATTTTCGAACAAGCTAAAACAGTAATAATTGCCTAGTTACAGCCCATTTACAGAGGATTTGAAAAATCAAACAGGCCCTAAAAGGACATGGATGGAGGCAGTAAGAAAAGACTTGATAACCTGTGGTCTAACTGAAGGTATGGTTTTTTTTCCCCTCTTTTTTTTTTTCATTTTTAAGGCATGTTTCCTTTTAAGGCGAGACTAACCCCCCCTCCCTCCCTCTTTTAAGGCGAGACTCATCCCTATGGATGCACGCAATCACCCACAAACCACGTGCATCGAGTAATCCTGGAGAGGAGAATCGAACTCGCGTCTATGGGGAGCAAACCCACGGCGCTAGCCATTCGCCCAAACCCCGTGCGGGTTGAAGGTATGGTTATTGATAGAGTGTAATGGTAGAACAAGATTTATCTAGCCAGCCTTAATTAATTGGTATAAGGCTTAGATGATGATGATGATGTGATGAAACAAACTCGATTGAATGAATCCATTGACAATAGCTGATCAATGATAAAACATAATCTGATGTTATACCCGACTCCCAATCAAAATGGAAACCATCCCCAAAAGAATTTAGGGTATCATAGACCTAAATCTAATTAGCTTTAAGTGACAAATGTAAAGAAGATAATGACAACCAAGATACGAGAATTTAGGGTACCAAAGTTCTAGTTAGATTTAGATATCTCTCTCATCCTATTTCCAGGTCCTTCAACCCTAATTAAAGTTCCACTCCTAAGCCTAGCCATCTCCAGTCTACTAAGCACATGAATGAATCCATTGGGAAAATAGGATGGTTATAAGACCAGCCATGCTTTATGGGACAGAATGTTGTGCAGTTAAGGAACATGTTCATAGGATGAGTGCAGCTGAAATGAGGATGTTGAGATGGATGAGTAGCAAGATGAGGAAGGATAGAATTAGAAATTAATGCATTTGAGGGAACTTAGAGTAGCAACAATAGGTAATAAGATGATGGAAGGTAGACTTAGATGGTTTGGTCATGTGCAATGGAGACCAAGAACTACACCAGTTAAAAGGAGTTGTGCAAGTTGAAGGCACTAAAAGAGCAATGGGAAGGCCCAAAAGGATGGGGGTGGAGGTAGTGATAAAAGACTTGATGGCCTATGGTCTAACTAAATTTAAAGCCCTTGATAGAGTGGAATGAAGGAAGAGGATTCATGCAGCCAACCCCAATTAGTTAGGATAAGGCTTAGATGATAATGATGATGATTGGGACTACTACTCCAATACCTTGGATGACCTCGATCACCACACATTCATTTCAACAGTCTAATCTCAATGACACTCATCCTCTGCCCATGTTGCATTCTAACTGCATAACAGTCTGCGCCATAAAGCATAACCGGTCAAATAGTTACTAGTCAGACATAGGGCAAAAATGATCAATAGGAACAAGGCTACTGTAGCTTGTAGGGGAGTGAATTTGCAAGAAGAACCAGAGCGCGGATGCACAATTTGAATGCAAAGTTGCATAACTTTTAAGGCAATATTCTAAGATTAGAATGTACTCTCAGTCTATGAGTCTAAAAACAACCCAAAATATTTTGCAAGTACACATCCACTCACTTTTCTGAAAGACGTTCGAGAAACAAACGATACGTAAGCTGAGGGGCAGCCCCAACAAAAATACCGCCAATAAAATGAACAACCGATGTTGGTTTCAACTTTCTTGGTTTCAGCACCCATGCTCCCTGAGACAATAAATTCCACAATTGATTAATAAAAGATAAAGTCTACGGATAACTTCCATCATGCACTCAGATGGTTAAGCAACAAGAAAAGTAACTGCCTCCTGCTCGTTAGATGAGCTGGTGGAGACACTATAGTGTGCATGAGTGATCCAGGGTTCAATCCCTGGGAGCATTTACCTTTCAAAAAAAAAAAAAAAAGAAGAAGTTATTCAAATGGTTACTCAAACACCAAATAATAACTTGATCTGAAATATTTAAGATTGATGCAAAGGTGAGCTGAGTCAAAGTTTCAAGCTGATCAAACATTTAACTTCGTTATAGTCAAAACTCATAAAGAATTTTTTAGAGAAACAAAACAATCTCAAATCATTTGATTTTTTTCTTTTTCTTTTTCTTTTTCTTTTTTAAGATGAAACACTTTTATTAAGGCACAAGGGCAAAATGGGGGAAAAAAAAAAGGGACAGAAACAACAAAAACCAACTAAAAAAGAAAAAAACAAAACAAAACCTAGCAAACCCCAATAGGAAGCCCCAAAACAGGACTTATCAATTCAAAGTTCATGCCATAGTTCACAATTCATTGTATTTCTGGCAAAATTAACAAGGAAATTTAATGTGGGGGCATTTTCACACCAGACTTGAGTGGGGTGGCCTGTGGGATACAGGGGCACACTCGGGATCTAAAAGCCCACAAACATGTGAAGGCTTCCTGAGTGGGGTCCTTTCCCTGCGTTGGCATCACCCGACATAACTCAAATGGGACCAATAAACTCGCAATAGAGAAATAGATAAATAACCATTTGTTCATTGCAAAGATAAAATACAAGCATTCAGGATAATCATGTTTCTGCTCCTTATGATCTCGTCCTCGCCCACCAAGGTAATGCCAAAATGAGCAGTCAGAGCCATCACTTGCCTTCCCCACTAGCATGTTACCGCTGCATAAAAGGATTTAACCAGGAAGTGCCACTTCTTTCCAACCATCATTACCACTCAACTAGTTCTTCCAGTCTCAAGCTATACCTATTTCACATTTCCTTAAGATAAATTAAAGCCTCGATCTCATCATCATTAAGAGCCCTCCTAAATGTTGAACACCACACAACCTAGCCGCTTAACTTGAGCTATCATTGATTCTTCATTGGAAACCACCTGTAACAATTGCGACGAACAGTGAGCACCAAACGTCTTCCCAGAACCTTGAATGGTTTCCAGCCCCTAACTTTTCTACAATCACCTTGGAGAATTCCTTCTCTATTTTTTAGACTGCCTTACAAAATCCCGACGACATGTATCCAGATTATACCCTAAAGTACTAACCTCCTGGCTGTATTTGTGTTCCATAATTTTTCTTCCACTTTTGGACCAATTGCTACATACACATTTTTTTCTTTTTTCAAAATTGCTACATACACATTTGAAAGTGGGTGTCATACCTGTGCCTGGTTGCATTAAGCATAAAAGCCATGCCCATGATGTACTTGTGTCATACGCATGTCATACCAAATTATGGCCCAATTTTAAAAGAGCACAAATACACCTTATGCCCCATTTAAACGGTGATGAGTTGCATTTTGAAACAGGCTCAAAATGGAAGTCAACTCAAACTGGCATCATATTGGACCGCAGATTCTTGAGTGTCTCTGCAGCTTCTGGGAGTTGCATGGAGCCTTGGAGATACACATTTTACATGAAGAAAATTAATGTTTTGTCTACTTTGTTGAGATTCCTTTTGTCATAGTGCAAGAGAAGGAAATGAGATGGAGATTCTCGTCCAAATGAGGGGTTGAGAAGGATCATTTTGTGTTGCTTTCTCTTAATCACTATCTTCGTGGATATCATAGTTTCTTTTGATCTTGAATGAAGTTTTGTTAGTGGTAAAGAACAAAAGTGAGTTCCATGAAGAAAGCAATCGATTTGGGACCATTGGCCATTCCACTAAATGCAAATATAGAAACTTCCAATGTACCCTAAAGCAGTATCAGATAATTTGAAGGATTTTGAGATGGAACTTTTCTACTTGAAGGATTTTGAGATGGAACTTTTCCACCTTTGTAAAGCTGTATTTTGTTCCATGGCACATTGGCATTTTCTAGTTTCCATGCATTGACAATGACCAATTTTGTTTTGCACAAAACCACAAAACACAAGTTTCTCAATCAAGAATCTATATGACATGAGAAGTATAATGAAATTGACCTGAGATTAGTTAAACACCATGTTCTGGTGTTTTCCTTTATGTTTCCTTTGCAATAAATTTAAATACTGTTGCAGTTATTATAGGGCTGTCAACATGTACCCGAATCTCCATGTACCTGAGATGTCTGGCCCAATTAAGTGGATCTAGAGCCTAAATCGGACCATTTATAAATCAGGTCAGGTACCAGTTGCTACTTATCATTGATGTCAGATGAGTAGCCTTTTACATCTACAATCAAGGGGAACGGATTTTTAAGATGAACTCTTCAATGCAGCATGCAGATGAAATCTATAGACTAAGAGTGCCAGTAAGATGCCTTCCATGGCTCCAACATATGTTTGTCATCATCTAATAATGGGTACACGTGCATGCAAATGAGGTACACAAAATAAATAGAGCAGGTAAGCACACCACCTCAATTTCACTCCAATCTGTGGCAGCACCCCAAGTGCCATTGGAATTGGATAGCTTTGCAGTTTCTGTAACTAATCTGCAAGTAAAAAAATAAGGCATAACATTAATCAGGCATATGATGTAGTGAAGTACAAACAAAATGTGCACTATGTACTTGAAAGTAAAGTATGTTGTACTAACTGCACATATGTATATTAGTTGAGGAGGAATTATATGATACGCATCTCATGTCATTGCACAATATCACAAGATTTCGGTTCTACGTGGCACCCTTGTTTCGGTAGACTAAAGACTCTAAACCATATCACAAGATTTCATTCCTAAGTGGCACCCTTGGTTGGGTAGACTAAAGACTCTAAACCAATCATCTGTTGCATTGCAGTGTGGATGGAGCATGCCACTAAACTGACTCCGACTGGAAGATCCTAGCCACCAATATTAGGACTCTTTTCAGTAGAATGTAGACTGTCCTTGTATCTATCTTCTTAACTGTCTATTATTGAGATGTGAAATAAAAAGGTTAGTTGCCCTATCAAGGAGATTCTTGGGGCGGGGCAACAGATGAATAGTCTAGATTACCAAACCATGGGTCCCATTTGTCATAATTAAAACTGGTGTAGATAATGCAAAGACACAAGTTGCATTTTATACAAAACCCAGTTAGTTGGGGTCATAGAATCCACCTATGGAAGAGAAGTGATTGAAAAAATTCATCCCTATAGTTTCTCCATGTTATACATTAGCTTCTATATCAGAGAAATGTAGCGTCCCTCTTCAGAAACTCCTAATGTTGGGAAGCATGTATTGATCGAAACATGGTCACTACCACCAAAATAAAACTTATATATATATATATATATATATATATATATATATATATATATATATATATATATATATATATATATATATATATATATATATATATATATATGCAGGTGGGACTTCCCACCTTGCAGAGAGTGAACTAAATAAAAAGGGCCAATTCCAAGACTAGTTTGTTTCAGTAAATGGTCAAACAGGAATGAGAAGCAGAGAGAAGAAGAGAGAAATCAAGGTTAAAATAAATAATTAAATAAACAAAAATCCTTGTGAGTAAAGATTAGTAAAGAAGAATGGTATGATTTACTAGAAAACTACCGAAAAGAATAGGAACACAGTTCAATCCTCCCTGACTCAGCTCTCGTACATTTTATAAAATTGAAATATTAGAAATGGGGGTTTTTACTACACCTTTCGATGTCATTGTAGAGCTGAATACTGACAGGTTCAGTTGGTTTCCTACCGGTATCGTCTTCGGAACAACAGGCAATTCTCAAGTTGGAGCCTCTAGCTCGAAGATGATGATGGCGTCGTTGTCGGCGGCCGTGAAATAGCTGAACCTGAGAAGGCGGATGTGGGGCTAAGACCCAACTCGCCATGAACGCAGCGACGACAACCCGCTTTTTCTTTTCTAATGATAGTAGTCTTGTTGGGTGTTGTTATCTACTACCTGTATAGCTGCGGCTGCTGCTCTCCTCCTCTGTAATTCTTTCGCTAACCTTCACAAATACCCATGTCCCTCGTTTTCAAAACATCAATGGGACCCACCATCTTTGATGGTCTGGATTGGCCTGCGTGTATGCCCCGAGGTTCTGTCTTCATTTCACCGGATGAACCATGCACCATCATACGTTGGTGCTTTAGTGCCTTCTTTGAGTAATGCATACCATTTATTGCTGTAATTGATGTCTTAAATGGAGCCTGTTACTGGGTCTGACGGTACCATCGACAGTCTGCTTAATGTCATCGCATCGAATAATTCTTCATCTGGTCGATATTTTCTTGATTTTCTTTAGTTGATTATTGGATGAGATATTTTCTTGATTTTCTTTAGTTGATTACTGGACTAATTAGGCATTTTTTTTCGATGCTATCGATGAGTGTTCGATGTCATCGAGAATTTTTTGAAAATCATGTCTTATTTCTGGACAATTGAGGTGTTAGTTTGATGTAATTGACGGGTTTCAATGACATCGAATAATTAATTTCAATGCCATCTACGAGTGTTCGATGTCATCGACGTATTCTACGTAGATTTTTCGCAAAGTTGCAAATTTATAGGATTTGTTTCCGATTCTGTTTGGAATTCTTTCCAATGATATATATATATATATATATATATCTAAGTGTTTACACTGATATATATATATATATATATATCAGTGTAAACAAAATTAGGAGGTATTCTAAGTGTTTTTTAAATTATTCTAAGGTTTCAAATGGTGTGACAAGGGTAAGATTCGAGATTGTTTAAATTTGGTAAGCTTTTTTTCTTTATAATTTCTGCTTTCATAGTATTCATTTGTCGCTTTGTGTCGTAGTTTTTTCTCGAAATGATTTTTCAACATTATAATCTCAGTGTTCTTCTTCCTTTTGCTGAGTGTTGTTGGATAGCTATCCTTGATTCATCCATGTATGCTTCATCTTTTCCCCAACATTTATGTGATATGGCTTCTCTTGGACATAAGCCTATACTGATCACAGGTGGTATGGATTTGCTTTTGGTCTCGTTCAAATTTCATCTTGCATTAAGAAACGACCCAAGGATTGGATTAATCTAGATATCATGTATCATATGATTCCAACAGTAAATATTGCATAATTTTAATTAGATTTAGAAATCCGCTATATCCATTGACCTCACATCAATGCACCTATTTTATCTATGCTACCTTTTATTTATGTGGCTACTCATTACATGTGACATTCGAGTTGCATGTGTATAAGTGGCTAATATCATTTTTAAATTTTAATCCATTGATTACAATTCTATTGTCTACCCAACTCAATATTCACTTAATACATTTTCAAATGAAGAATTTTATTCCAAACATGGGGTGGACCGTCAAAATATCATAGTATTTCTAGACATACAATCAGAGTGCTATAATACTGTTAATTCCATCTTATGCGAATACTTTAATTCTTTGATTATACAAATGGTTATTGTAACCATTCATTTGAAAAGCAAAAGAACTGGCTTTCAAGGGGTTAAAATTATCCAATTTAAGATATTCTATTTGTTGCCTACTGACCATGTAAATTTCATATGGCATTAGGATGTGACGAAAGAATTGAATTAATCCCGATATCATATCATTCAATTCCAATAGGAGACCGTAGAATTTTTGTGGATTTTGAAATTCACTACATTTGTGAGCCACACATTGATACATGTGTTTATCTATGCTACCTTACATATGTGTCCATCACACGGGACATTCGAGTTGCATTAATTGTGAAATCTAGTCTGTTGATTATAATTTCATGGTTCACCAAATAAAAATTTCACTTAATAGAGTATTTTTCCAAATGAAGAATTTAATTACAAACATAGGTTGTACTGTTAAAATACCATGATATTTCCATACATGCAATCACGGTGTAATGATGGTGTTAATTCCATCTAATGTGGATACTTTACTTCTTTGATTATAGAGATGGTTATTGTAACCATTCATTTGAAAGTAGAAGAACTGGTTTTCAAAGGGTTAAAATAATCAAATTTAAGATATTCTATTTGATGTCCAGCCCCGTCGCATGAATGGATTAGATCTTTGGAGGCCAATAAGTTAGAATGTATTTTAGCAACCCTCTCCACTAAATTTGGTTCATCTAGACCAGGCAGTGGATTGTGATTGGATATGATGCCTCTATGTGAAGTAATGCATGAGCTCATGCTACCCTTTACTCTTTTATTTGAACTATAAAACCTCTATTTGGTGATCCTCACATGATTATATCCAGCTATATGATATGATTGGATTAGTATGATGAGCATATTAGTAGTAGTGGGCTCCACTATATGTGCGAATAAGTCTAGATAGTTAAGCTTATGGTGTGTTCTTGTTAAAACTACCATTGAAATGTTTTTCCCAAGTGTGTACGGTGTCTACAGTGTCGAAGATTGAGTTCGGTCATTGTGCAATTGGTGATGGCTTCCCAAAGTACAGTAATTAGATTCATGATTATAATCTACTTTATCTCTATCACTGATGCAAGGTTAATTTCTAAACTAAGTCTAACGTGAATATGAACCATTTAAAAATGTAATTTTTCAACTTCACAAATTAACATCATCACCCATTGGATCCTTGCTCTTGCTCGGGTGGTAGACTCCGGGGAGTTTCAACACCCGGTCAAGGGTTCAAGTATCCATAGGTGGTGAAAGCCCACTACGTGTGAGTGTGTGGGGGTGTGTAAAAAAAAAAACATCACCCATTCGACGAATCCATAAATAGGAACGGTTCAAATCAGCATTACATAGGCATTTCAGGGGTCAACATCCACTCTCTACACTAGTTGTGTACCATATCCTATCAAAACTAAGTAGAACACCCTTATTCTATGGTTGCTGGGTGTGGGGCCCACTTGGGGACGTGTATGGCATCCAACCCGTCCATCCCCCATGGAAAAAATAAAAAATAAAATATCTAACCATCACCATGTGGGTCACCACATGAGGTTTCTGAACGGTTGTCCATGTTGGAAATTATACAGATTAATGTATTTTTGTATAACGTGGAAATCGAAAATTGCAAAATAATCAGAAATCAGGACAGGTTGAAGCACGTCTGAAACGATGTCCTTAAAGCATTATTTGCCCCTACTCAAGTGAATTGAGTATGCTGATAGGTTACAGGCAAACAACTTCTAGGATACGACGAGCCTAGTGTGGGTCTGCGTTCAACAAACACGAAGGCCCACCAAATGGAACTCAATTACACACTTTCTGACAGTATTACAGTATAAAGGAAAAATCCCAAGAGAAGAAGAAAAGAAGAGAAAAAATATTTTCGACTTCTACACAGATCACTTCAAATCTTCAGCCACTGGTACAGTTGAACCGTTCTAGACCACACCGCTGGTCTGTTCTTCAAGCTAAGGTTTAAGCCTTACTATGTTGCTGGAAACATTATAATATATGAGTGGAGAGAGGCTGACTGTCTCAGTTCGTATGGGTTTGCTGGAGTAAGTTGAGATGGTTTGGAAACCCATCCAGGTCCTCATTTTATAGGCTATGGTGGCTAGGGGGTTATGGTCTAGAGACTCAAATTCCACGAAGCCATTTCTGGTTGTTGGAAAACTAGTCGTTTTATGGCCGTTTTCTGATTGTTGTGCATGGGCCATTAAGCTGCTGCATATTGACTGTTGTGAGACAACAGCTAACCGTTTTCTAGCTATTGGGTTAGCCATGCAGCAGTTATAGCTGGACCCTACACTAATGGCTCAGTTGTTACAGTTTCTGCTGAAACAGCTCTTTTCAGTCCCTTTATTTATATTAAGAGATTTCTCTCCCAGTCCTTTAGTTTCTTTGCTAACCAGCCACCCGCCATAGCGACTTAGTCGCATCGCGACTCGCACACGGCTCGCTCCAGTTCACGAAGTGCAAAGTGCACCACTAGCGCCTCTACAGCCACACTGCCTCACATACCCATGCCCTCGCACTGAGCTTGTGACCGTGACCGTGACCGTGACCAAGACCGAGCCCGAGCTCAAGCGCGAGCACGCTTAGCACTGGAACACGCAAGGTCCATAGTCCACGGATTAGGTAGATAAATATTATAATACTCCACATCCTTCATATAAACCACATAATTTTCTCTTCTCTTTTCCATGTGGGACTGTTCCTAAAAACCCACAAAAAATATTTTTAAAAATAACTTTTTATATATTATATATTATTTTATTATTGAAATATATTTTATTAAAATCAATATTTTTTGCAACAATCCCCCACTTGATTTTATAAAAATATTTTCTCGGTTAAACAATACTGATAGAATAATTAGCTTATATGCATAAAGAAAGATATCTTTCGATTTTAATTTTTTCATATTGTAAGTATCTCAAAACTCTGTCGAAATGACTGGTAGCCGCAGCTTTAAACCAGTTATTCCTAGATAACAGAATTAGAAATATTACACACATATTCGTTATGTGTTTATTAGAGTTCTCACAATCTTTCTCAGCACAATTAATAGTCATGTGCTTATCCTAATTCGTGAACGATTCCGAGAGAAAACTCCTAACTCTTATGAGAGACGGCACTATCTTTACGTTCATATAGGTGAAATCCTTCCGGTGTCTCCGTTACTATAAGATACTTGTCCTTATAGACTGGATTTCATTAAGAGTTCTAAGACTCAACCCTCTATCGTAGCGCTCAGCACTTATCGATTATGGACGAGGTTTTATAATTTAATGCTGAAAACTTTTCATATATCACTAACTTGTTCTTACTCATTAAACTCAAAATTAGAGATTTTCTGACTTTAGGTTGGGTTATCATCACTGGTAAAACTTTAGTTGAAGAGTTTCAACCCCATCCATCTAGATGTAGCCTTTACTACCTCTCTCGGTAGAGGTTTAGTGAAAGGATCTGCCAGGTTATTGCTTGATTTCACATAAGAAATAACAATGATTCCATCTCAAATCAATTGTCTGA
Source organism: Magnolia sinica (assembly GCF_029962835.1). Lineage (NCBI taxonomy): Eukaryota > Viridiplantae > Streptophyta > Magnoliopsida > Magnoliales > Magnoliaceae > Magnolia > Magnolia sinica. The sequence goes on along the minus strand of NC_080575.1, from coordinate 473,515 downwards.
CATAATCATGTCGAAGACTAATATGTCTAAACTTACCATTATAAGTGCCGCTATAGGCTCTAGCTAATATGACTTCACTATCACAATGTAATGACACAGCCGATATAGGCTTTACATAGAAAAGAATTTCTAATAGAAGATCCCTTAGCCACTTATCCTCTTTGCCTGTTATCGCCAGGACTATAAATTCAAACTCCATAGTCGAATGCGTTATGCAAGTCTGTTTCTTGGATTCCCAAGATACAGCTGCACCTCCTAAGGTGAATATCCACCCTGTAGTAGACTTGTTGTCCCCTGCACTCGATATCCAGCTCGCATCGGTATATCCTTCCAATACGGCAGGAAACTCTGAATAAAATAGTCCTAAGTCTTTGGTTGCTTTTAAGTAACCAAGGACTCTACTTATTGTATTCCAGTGTTCAGTACTGGAGTTACCAGTAAACCTACTAAGTTTACTCACAGCATATGCAATATCAGATCTAGTGCATTGTATAGTATAAATAAGACTCTATAGCACTCGCATATTCTAATTGTGCAACTGTTCTTATAGTATTTTCTTTTAACTTGATACTTGGATCAAATGGGGTCTTTGCTTCTTTTATATTGAGATGGTTAAACTTGTTTAGCATTTTCTTAATATAATGAGATTGACACAAAGCATAACCCCCACAATGTTTTTTAACTCTGATACCAATAATAGTATCAACTTGTCCAAGATCCTTCATTTTAAATACGGAAGATAGAAACCTCTTTGTTTTAGTCACACCTTCCATTTTATTACTTATTATTAATATGTCATCAACATGCAAATAAATAATAACGATGTAACTACCATCTACTTTAGAATATATGCATTTGTCATCTACATTATGCATGAAATCATGAGATAGTATTTTGGAATCAAACTTCTCATACCACTGTTTTGGTGCTTGTTTTAATCCATACAATGATTTGACTAATTTTACATACTTTGTTTTCATTTCCTGATAGAACGAACCCTTCAGGTTGTTCCATATATACCTACTCGTTGAGGTCACCATTCAGGAATGCGATCTTTACATCCATTTGGTGGATGTGAAGATGATGTATAAAAGCTAGCGCAAATAGTATCCTAATAGATGTTATCCTAGCTATAGAAGAGTATGTGTCAAAGTAATATATCAATTCTTTTTGTCTAAAACCCTTAGCTACTAGTCGAGCTTTAAAGGTTTGGATAGTCCCATCAGTGTGATATTTCATTCTAAATACCCACTTACAACTTATGGGTCTAAAACCTAGAGGTAAGTTAACTAGTTCCCACATTTGATTTGATAGTATAGATTTCATTTCATCGTTTATCGCTTCTTTCTAGAAAGCTGAGTCTCTAGAGGACACGGCCTCTTTATATGTTTTAAGATCATCTTTTATAGTCATTACTATAGATATTTTCCTTATAACATTTTCTCTATCTCCTTCTACAAGATGGAAAATGACACGTTGTAAGTCTATATAGTCATTTCCTAGACTCTTCTCTATTCTTGTCCATTGACTCCTACGAGGCTCAATAGGAGCTTCCACTATCTGTGGAGCTATGCTATCTGGTTCTCTATTAGGAGTTTGGATTTCATTATCCTTTGACTCCAAGAATAGTGAGTTCTCAAAGAACTCAACATCTCTTGATTCTATTATTGTATTAGACTCTATGTCTAGAAGTCTATAAGCTTTACTATTTTGTGCATACCCTACGAAGGCGCACTTAATAGCTATTGGTTTTAGCTTAGTTCTTTTTTGATCAAGGGTTCTGCAATATGCAAGACACCCCCACACTTTTAGATATCCCAGATTTGGTTTTCTACCTCTCTATGTTTCATATGGAGATATTTTATATTTTTTAGACGGAATTGTGTCTCCCCATAAACTTAATGGTAACTTTGCTTTTATCAACATTGAGTTGACCATTTATACTAATATTCTATTCTTCCTTTCAGCTATTCCGTTTTGTTGAGGTGTGTATAGCGTTGTACATTGATGTATCAGTCCATATTCTTCACAGAAGTTATCGAATTTATTGGAGAAGTATTCTCCTCATCTATCGCTATGGAGAATTTTTATCTTCTTATTCAGTTGATTCTCTACTTCTGCTTTATATATTTTAAACATGTTTAATGCTTCATCTTTGCTCTTTAATAGGTACACATACACATACCTAGAGCAATCATCTATAAAGGTTATGAAGTACCGTTTACCTCCACGAGTAAGAATGCCGTTTAACTCACAGATATCACTGTACACAAGATCAAATACTTGAGACGATCTTTCAACGCTTGGAAAAGGTTTCTTTGTCATTTTTGATCTTATGCACACTTCACATTTTTCGGTTTCATTATCTGTATATGAGATTAAACCATTCTTAGTCATGAACTTCAAGGTACTATACCCTATATAGGTTAGTCTATCATGCCACAGTCCAGCGGATTCAACCATATACGTAGAAGTGGTATTTTCATTTAGAAAAAACTTAACCATTCCGTTACAAGCATATCTCTTTCCGACAAAATTTTCATTTTTGGACAGAATCAGTTTACCTGACTCATACACCACCTGTATGCCTAGTTTTCCCAGAAGATCCCCAGAAACTAAGTTTCGCCTCATGTCTGGGACGTACAGTACATTAGTTAGAATCACTTTCTTTCCAGAGGTGAATATCATTTCGACAGTTCCTTTGTCGACGACCTTCGATCGGACTTCATTACCCATTTGGACTTCTTGACCATCGGTCAATTCCTCATAGGTTTTGAAAGCTGATTTGTCGTAGCACACATGTACGGTATCGGCAGTATCATACCACCAACCTAAAACTTTGCCTTGGATGGTATTCACCTCAGTGATCATTGCCATGATATTGCCTTCTTCTACTGCACTGGCCTCTTTTTTAGATTTGCGATAGCGGCATACTCAAGCATGGTGCCCGGTTTCTCCACAGACATGGCATGGGCCTTTGAACTTTCCGTTCTTCTTTTGGGTGTTCTTCTTGAATTTCCCTTTATTAGGTTTCACGGAATTGTCTTTCTCGGGATGTTTGTTATTAGTGTTTTCTACAGATGTACCTTGGACGAGGTATTCCCGTTATCATTTTTTCTATCGCGGTTACGGGATTCTTCCTCAATCCTGAGGTGTTTTTGAATTTGTTCCATTGTGTAGTTCTCAGTTTTATGCAGCAACTTCTTTCTATAGTCTTTCCACATCGGTGACAATTTGGCGATTATAGCCCCGACTTGGAATGATTCAGGAAGATCAATTTTTATCGCTTTGATTTTGTTTACTATTAGCTGCAGTTCTTGGATTTGGGACAGCAGCGGTTTATTATCTACTATGCTGAAGTCAAAATACCTGGCGATGAGAAACTTATTGGTATCTTCTTCTTCAGCCTTATATTTGAATTTCAGAGCGGCCCAGATCTCCTTTGTTGATAACGTCTGTTAGTACAAATAGTACAGGCGGTCGGAAAGAGCGTTCAGAATGTGTCCTCGACACAAGAGTTCGTCTTCGACTCTTTTGGTGCGGGCAGCTACTTGTTCTGGTATGTCTTTGTCAGATGCTTCAGGTACTGCTTGCAAATTTGGATCTAATATGTAATAGATCTTCAGCGTCATTAGCAGAAATTTTAGCTTGTCTTGCCATCTTGTAAAATTAGTTCCATCGAATTGATCAAGACGTATCAAGTCCTGATTCATCAACTTGATGGATGAAACACTGTCGGCTTCCATCAGAAAAATAACGTTTTAAGTAAATTGTTGGAAATTATACAGATTAATGTATTTCTGTATAATGTGGAAACCGAAAATTGCAAAATAATCAGAAATCAGGACAGACTGAAGCACGTTTAAAACCCTGTCCTTAAAGCGTTATTTGCCCCTACTCAAGTGAATTGAGTATGCTGATAGGTTACAGGCAAACAACTTTTAGGATACGATGAGCCTGGTATGGGTCTGTGTTCAGCAAACACGAAGGCCCCCCAAATAGAACTCAATTACACATTTTTTGGCAGTATTATAGTATAAAGAAAAAATCCCAAGATAAGAAAAAAAAGAAGAGAAAAAATATTTTCGACTTCTGCACAAGTCAGTTCAAATTTTCAGCCACTGGTTTAATTGAACCGTCCTAAACCACACCGCTGGTTTGTTTTTCAAGCTAAGGTTTAAGCCTTGCTATGTTGCTGGAAACACTAGAATATATGAGTGGAGAGGGGCTAGCTGTCTCAGTTCGTATAGGTTTGCTGGAGTGAGTTGAGATGGTTTGGAAACCCATTCAGGTCCTCTTTTTATTGGCTATGGTGGCTAGGGGGTTATGGTCCAGAGACTTAAATTCCATTAAGCCATTTCTGGCTGTTGGAAAACTAGCTGTTTTATGGCCGTTTTCTGATTGTTGTGCATGGGCCATTAAACTGCTGCATTCTGACTGTTGTGAGACAACAGCTAGCCGTTTTCTAGCTGTTGGGCTAGCCATGCAGGAGTTACAGCTGGACCCTGCACTAATGACTCAGCTGTTACAGTTTTTGCTGCAACAGCTCTTTTCAGTCCCTCTATTTATACTTAGAGATTTCTCTCCCAGTCCTTTAATCTCTCTGCTAACCAGCCACCTGCCGGTTCGCAAAGTGCGCCACTAGCGCCTCTACAGCCACACTGCCTCACATGCCCACGCCCTCACACCGAGCCCGAGCGCGAGCACGCGCGTGGGTATTTTAGTGCTACACATTGGAACACGCAAGGTTCATAATCCACGAACTAAGTAGGTAAATATTATAATACTCCACATCTTTCATATAAACCACAGATTTTTCTCTTCTCTTTTCCACGTGGGACTATTCCCAAAAACTCAAAAAAAAATGTTTTTCAAAATAATTTTTTATACATTATATATTATTTTATTATTGAAATATATTTTATTAAAATCAATATTTTTTGCAACAGTCCATTGTTCAAAGCTCGATTAATCACTGGACCAGAGCCCGACCACTGCACAAGAACAGGCTCTCACTGATTTTGTAGGACGTATGGTTGTGGCGGGCCGTTGACTGTTGATCATAGCCGTCAAGTAGCTGGTATTCTGGACCGTTGCCGTGTTTCTTACACTGTAGCAATTGGGATCGTCGCTGCCCACTGCAAAAGGACGAGATAGAAATAGAGAGAGAGAGAGAGAGAGAGAGAGAGAGCAATGGCTGCCTCTGTTCCATCGCCCTCCTCCAAAAGAAGGCCAGCAAAAGCACCTCTTCTTCTTTTGCTGCTGCTGGCAGGATCTACAGTTTCCTTGCTCGCATTCTCCCACCCATGGCTGCTTTCCAACAGCTCCCCACCTCTCTCTTCCAAAATCCCAGCACTCAACTCCTTCCCAATCACTCCAGAACTCTCTTTCAACTCATCCCAACCTTCCTTTTCATGCAATGCATCATTGCTCAGTTCTTCCTCACAACCCAAGCCTCTGCAATTGAACTCCACTCCTCATGCTGCCGCACTGGAAGTAGAAATGCTGGCATCGATGGCACCAATCAACGATGGCTATCCCGGTGACTCCCAGCGGCAAGGGCCTTACCATAATTGGAAGCTTTTCAGCATTGACTTTCAGGATATGCTCCAGACTCTGAAGATTTTCATCTATCCAGATGTCTCCAACAAATCCGCTCCTTTCTCAAGTATTTTCCTTCCCCATTCCACTCCCTTCCATCCGAAGCTTGGCAATTACTTCAGCGAGCACATGTTCAAGATCAATCTCCTCCGCAGCTCCTTCATTACTTCCAAGCCGGAAGAGGCTCATTTCTTTTTCATGCCCTTCTCCATCAATGCTATGAGGAACGACCCTCGCTTGCATTCTGAGTCTTCAATTTCTGACTTTGTTGCCCTTTATACGACGAAGATCAGCCGAAAGTTTGAATTTTGGAACGCATCAAGGGGTTCGGATCACTTCTACGTCTGCTGCCATTCCATCGGACGAGATGCAGCCTCGAAGCATCGGGAGCTTTTCAACAATGCCGTTCAGGTAACTTGCTCATCGAGCTACTTCCAAAGGCTTTATGTTGCCCATAAAGACGTTGGGCTCCCACAAGTTTGGCCACGTTCACCGGAGAAAACATTGAATCCCCCTGATGCAAGGTATGCATTTGCACTGTTTCAGATTCTGTCTTCCGCAATTTAGGAGTTGTCATCGAATCTCTTTGCCAATTCATGAGCATTGTCTCCTTGGTTGTGGGTTTTGGTTATCTTTTCTTCATGGTAGTTTATCTGTAGAAAATGCTACATAAGGATCTAGATAATGTAGACTAACTTAGCTAACATGTCATTAGGAACTTATCTAAGTTTCTAGATGGATGAGTATTTAGCATATCCATCAATATATTTTGTTTTCACTCATTACAAGGAGCTTCTTCAATGCAAAGTAGGTGATATAGCTTTTTATTTATTTATTTATTTTAAACACACGCACACACACCACCACACACTCACGCCTTAGTGGGATTTCACCACCTATGGGTACTCGAACCCTCAACCAGGTGTTGAAACTCCTGAGAGTCTACCACCGGAGTAAGAGTAAGGACCCAAGTATGTGATATAGCTTGAATCATTCATTAATTAAGTTGAATTTCACTCTTCATGAACTTGGGAGTGTTAAGAAATGTTAGAATGGTCCATGTAATTTGATTTCCGTTAGCTGTTGGGATTGAAGGTAATCTAGGGAATGCAAGGGAAAGCAAAAATGCGACATTAGCATAAGTTAAAAACTGATATCATCACTATGGAAAGCAAACCGGCCCTTTCCACCTGTTTGTTTTGCTAAAGAAAAGTCCTGGAAAATGCTTTTCTTTTGCATTTGCAACTGTTTGGATTGCAATCCCACAAGGGGAAACCATTTTTCTCCAAATTTGCCATTTAAAATGTCACATTAGAGGCAAACTCTTTTCCCTCCATTTGACTTGTTGATAAAAATGTTGTACTTTCTTGTTGAGGAGGGGAAAGCAAATGCAAACACTTCAACATTCGCTGCTTTCCAAACAGATGCAAATCTCTTGTCGGTGCAAATTGGTTGCATCCCATCCAAACATGTATGGGAACCCCGAAAGATAGGAAAGCATGTAACATGACATGTTGTCAGGCTAGCTGGTCATGGATAAGACTTTAGTTGAGAAGGATCTACTAAGAATTGTCCGAGGCTGCTAAGGGGAGGTGGGTGAGCTTTGTGAGAGATATTGAAAGGATTTACTTTGAAGCTTAGGGCCTGTTTGGATTCGGGCAATGTTGTGTCGCGAATAGAAATCCATGACATGTTGTCAGGGCTAGTTGGTCATGGACATGTGATTGCTAACTAGATGTTATGTCCCTTGTTTGTTAAACACCCTAGAACATGGACTGGATAGATTGCGGCACATGTCGGGATCTTAGTGAATGGTTGATGGCACATTTACACGTGCATGTGCAAATTTGACACATGCATATTGACACGTGTCACATTTTTTGGTGACTGAAGATTAATGGTGGCACGTATATAGATATAGGATGCTTGAACTTGAAATGTTGCACACATGGCTCATTGGAGCATGTCATGCATGTGCACGGACAACTACAATCCTCATGCGAATTGAAACCATAAATTGTAGTTTACAAGTAGTTCCAACTCTCTGCCAGAGTCACCAAATCCATGGTCTAACTGTCACATATCCATGACTGCTTGTCCAAAGGTGTACTGGTTCCTGTGCACAAGGGAGTTAGAAACTATGGACATGTGCAGTTGTCCATAACTAGTAGTCAGTACACAACTTTGCCTAAATCCAAACAGACCCTTAAGGCACTTGGTTGCTTTCACAGACCCTTTGATTGCATGCTCTGCCCTTCGCTGCATTCCTCATCATATTGTACCACCATACCACACATCCACAGTGAAACTGTGCCTGTGGAATGTAAGTATTTACTTAGAGAAACAACACCTCCTGATATTCACAATAGATTTTATTGGATGTATGGCCCTAATTTTTAAGAAACTTAGGTAACACATCGCTTTTAAGACATTTTGCATAGCTTACAAGACAAAACCAAGGTTCTTTGAGAAATATGATGGGCATCCATAAACATGGTAACACGTATAGCTAAAGCATTGCATATTTGTGACAATCCTAGAACCCTAAATATGTATACTCAGGAGAACCATAGGACCATAACTGAGATGTAGAACTCTCTTGATAGATGTTTTAAAACATGGAACCTCACCTCTTTTTGTTGACAATTCGGTCCAACTGGTCCATCTGATGGGTCAGCTAGTCTGCTTTCAATCTCATGTTTTTCTTTGATTCTAAGGCCTTTTAGGGATTCTTATGCTTATAGCGTTGATAATTCTACAAAGTTCTTAAGTTCATTATTGATTGAAGGTTAACTCCAATTCACTGAACTTCTCTTTCCAAATCCTGGTGCGATTTTGTGATGGCACCTGATATCAGGAGTTATTCTTCACTCCATTATATTGTGGAGAGCATCTGTACACCACCTTAGCCTCTGCATGCTTGCCAGTATGCACCAATTTATGGAGGGCATAGGTTCCTCGACCTTGTGAACTTTCTCCATTAGGTTTATGAATTTATGTTAAGATATCTAATAATGCCTCTTGGGAGATATCAATCTAGTCATAATTTTAGAAGTGAATGGTAATTAGAGTAGGCATGATGAATATGTTCTTCCTTTGAAACAATATCCTGCCAGAGGGCCTAGATCAATCTCATTATCCAATAGTGGCTATAATTCAGACTTCTTCCATTACTTCTGGAATTCCATGTATTTTACATTGAGATGCCCTATGTTTAGTATCACTCCTTTACCATATTCATTTTTCTTATTTGTGTCAACATTGTAGTTGCTCTTTTAACTTCTAGAGAACTCTACCTCGTAGTTACAATTCCTTGGGGTTTTATGTGATCGCATGAGCTAAAAATGAAAATGGAACCTTGGGATCGTTAGAAGTGGCTGACAGGATTGGTTTATGTTTTGAGATAGGTCTAGCCCAAAATTGGTGCATTGAACTATTCTCATTCAGGCAGTGTGACATTTGTCCAGTCCACACAACCATTGTGGAATTGGAGTTACTCATCACTCGAGCAAGTTAATTTGCTCTCTTGTGAAAGGGGAAAAATAGTTCATAAGCTCCGTGAATTTTAAAATTTTAGAATGTGGAAACTCAATGTGGATGTCAAAACTCATGGAAACCCTCCTTTAGTGCAAACAAAATCAAGGAATCTGTGTCCAGACTTGTGTCCTTCTCCCTTGTTCGAGAGAGGCAATGAGGTAGCCACCCCTAATCTTGCGGAGGAGGGAGGAGGTATTTCAATGGCTTTATGTATAAGATTTTCCTGTAAATTAGCTTGATGAGTTGTTCTAGTTTCCTTTTTGGCTCTTCAATAAAGTCATTTTGTTGCCAATCAAAAAAGAGAAAAGGAAGATCTGGCGAGGCCCCATTATCATCAAAAACCACCAAAATTTCTGGGCGCATATGCAGAAATAGACATTAGTCTACTTCAAACACACACACACACAAAAGTGGAAGAATTATGCAAAATGCATAAGAAACAAAATAAACATACAGCCCACTTTCACCAGTCCCCTGCAGTATCCTCAGTTTCAAACCATAGCTTCCATGCATCATTAGTTATTCAACCAGAAACCGTAGCAGCCCATGAAATTTCAAAGACGGGCTAGATTTTTTTGTTATTTGTAGTTTCGAATTATTTGTTATGTTATATTGTTGTTGCTCTTTCAATACACAATGTATCCTTTCCAAATTTACCTCAAGAATGTAATCATCATTATCCAAGCCTTACCCCAAACTAATTAGGTTTGGCAAATTTACCTCAAGAAGGTAAAAGGGAAAATAACTAAACAGATTATGTTGTGGCTCAATCATAATATGCGACAATTTAACTGGTGTGGCCGCAAGTTTATCATAAAGATGCATAACATGCAATTATGGCAAGTACTTTTGGAATTTCAAGGAGTGGTGTCTTGAAACCATTAGTCATCATAGATCTGGTTCAAGGTTACCAGAAGTTCTTAGCTGTGTTGTGTTATTTTTGTTCAGCTATGCAGTCATTTATAATTCTATTATAGTTACTAGTCTGGACAAATACCATGAATAGTTCTGTGTTATATGGATTGATTAGCAGCAGTACAAACGCTTTACTTGATCCATTAATTGCAGGAATAGATTGGTTTTTTATGCTGGACGTGCAAAGAATTCCCTGGTTCGTCAGGAGTTGATAGCCACGTGGGCAAACGACACCACTATGGATATTTTCTCTAGCAATCCCCCTTTCCCCTATGAGGAAGGCTTCAGGAGGAGTAGATACTGCCTCCATGTCAAGGGATATGAGGTAAACACTGCTAGGATCTCGGATGCGCTGCATTATGGATGCATTCCTGTTATAGTTTCTAACCACTACGACCTTCCCTTTGCTAATGTCTTGGATTGGAGTAAGTTCTCCATTATAGTGGGCCATGGAGACATTCCTTTACTCAAACAGATATTATTATCAATATCCAGACAGATGTATCTGAATATGTATGAAAACCTCTGTAAAGTTCGGAAACACTTTCGATGGCATATGTCTCCGAGAGGCTATGATTCCTTTCACATGACTATTTACCAGTTATGGATGAGAAGGGGCATGCAGTTTACTTCTTAATGTTCTAGTTTCTCGGGTAGATTATTGCCAGCTTGTGCATATTTGACATAACAACTTCAAATTCAGGATTTACACAGTGGTACTACATTGCTTTCCATCCACCATGTTACAATGTTATTGGACCACCTGACTCAATTCCACAGGGTGTGCAATCCTTTGTGTTTGCGAGTTACATTTGACAAAGTTGTCTATAAACTCTCCCTAGAATGTTTTGAAGTAGGTACATCGTGTTTCTTGTAGTAATGAAAATGTAAATGTGGGGTTTGCTTTGGACCGAAGTGAAAATGTCATCCATTAACTGGGGCCTTTCTATAGAAGATTTCTAAGCTATTTTCGTTTCCAGCTTAGAGAGTGGAGGTCAGCACTTGATGGGCTTAAGTAGGGTTGATTTTCAGGTTTGGTCTGGGATGTCTTTTCTTGCTATTGTTTTGGGGTTCCTGTCCATTATCACTCATATATATCTTCTTCTACAGCCCTTGTATTGCTTCTTCCTCCCTTGACTTGCCTTTTCTTCCTCTCTGTTTTTTTTTTTTTTTCCAAAGGGTATCTCGCAATCGACCAGTGGAACACCTGCCATCTTACCATCTTAACCCCAGAATTTGCACAGAAAAGCCTTTTTCCTCCACTACCATTCATAGACTTGGAGTTGGAGCTACTTGAAAGGAGGGCCCCAGAGGGGGAAAATGGGAAATTGAGTAGAGGAAATGAAAGCTAATTCTAAAATTTTAGGCATGATTAGGTGTAAAAAGGAGGGTAGGAGAGGTGAACTTTTGTGTATTGTGCCTGAGGTCCATCCAATTGTCTTTGCCCATTCACAATGTACTTCAAGAGGATGCTAGGGTGGATGATTGGGGACAATTTTTTTTTTTTTTTTTTTTTAATTTGCTTATTTGTGAAAGTCCACAGTGGATTATTATGTCATCCAATTCAATCAGGTTATGAATCTGATCAGACATCAGACTCATTGGACTCTTTTAAAAAAGGCCATCCGAAAGGACCAGGTGGGTCATGCCACAAGCAACGGTCAGGATAAGGACGCATTAAAAACTAAGATTATTTGTGGGGCCCACCGTGAACTATATATACCAACTAATCCAGTCAGATGATTCAAGTGATCAAGATGATTGGCATGCAAAAAACAAGGCCATTACAATACTCAGCTGGGCCACACCACAAGGACCAATTGTGAAGGGTACACCCACCATTAAAATTTTCCAGATTGTTGGTGTGGCCTACTAGATTTTGATATTGTCCTGAAATTGGCACCCAAGGATAGAAAAAACGGGGACTTAAAATATAGATGGATTGCACAAATCACGGTGGGCCCTGCAAACAGTTTGCGTGCACCATTTTTTTTTACCACTGTAGAGGCGTTGTATCGGTGGGCCCTGCAAACAGTTTGCGTGCACCATTTTTTTTTTACCACTGTAGAGGCGTTGTATCCTTCTTCTCTTGCAATGGAGAGAGAGAGAGAGAGAGAGAGAGAGAGAGAGAGAGAGAGAGAGAGAGAGAGAAACAATCCTAAGTAAAAACAAAATAAAATGTAAAAACAAAATAAAAATTTCTAGCTGGGGGAGATCCATAAAATATGTGCATGTGGGGCCCAAACCAAAACTGGCTGGGTCCCATAGTCCTCACCTTCAAGCTGACTTACTGGGATTAGCTGGATTTTCGGGCCAAATTAGAGCAGAATTTGGGTTTTGGTTTGGTTTGGTTACTTAACTGAATCCCTTCAAGAATAAAGATCAAGACTCGACCCTTGTCAAAAAATCATATCCACAAATGGCCTGGAACTCATATAAGGTGGGGTGTCTACAATGTTGTAGGGACATGATCACATGAGGAATAAACCGAGGGGAACTAGACACAATCCATGACCATGGGCAATGTGTCGTTGCAGACATTCTAGGACAGCACCAAATTACAAATTAAAAAGGAAATCTAATACAAACATTCCCATTCTCATTCGTTAGCTTGTTTTTGCTCTCTGTGGCAAGCTTTAGCTAATATCAGAGAAAGTTAATTGCTATGCAAACATGAGGATTTCTAGCACTCTGGGAACAAGGTTGAATTCTTTCATAGCTAAACCAAGCTGACTAGATCTGATATGCACATCTTAGAAATTACAAGTACTTCATATTTGAAAAGCATTTACACACTTGTACAGTCCTAAAAAAGGATTGCTTAAAAGCTCATGGATTCACCTAGAACATCTCAGGTCAAATAGGTTGAATCCAGCTCCAAGTACCAAGTGAAAGCTCCAATCTTACCAAAAAAGAAATTAACAAGTTGATTGTTGAATCTTGCAATTCATAAAATTTCCATTACTCAACTAAAGTTTCGAAGCTGAAAGACCAATTTCTGAGTCACCTTGGAGTTTTGAACATTACCCATTGCTTCTACATCCCATGAGCTTGTTACCAAACAACTGAAATTATACCTTATACAACAGACTATTAGCCTGGCCCAGCGGATGGGTGATCGGCAGCTCATGTGGGCCCACCGTAATGTTTATGTGAAATACACCCATACCACTAGGTTGGTTACCCCATCCTTAAAATTTTTAATATGCTGTGTTTGAATGCCTTAACTGCAATTTGAACATGGCCTTTTTCTCTTGTGAGAATTCAAGCAGTGGGTACGGTTTTTTCTCTTGTATGATCCCAGATCATAGACTCATCTAGTTAAAGGACTTGGCCGGATAATTTGTACTGGGAATGTGTTTGTTTGAATATATGGTTGTTAGCTCATATAACAATTTTATTACTGTGGTGTTGTCCACTTGAGCTGTGGATACGGTTTATTTTTGTCCCAAAGTCCTGCCACCAAGTGGCCGACTAATGTACGGATTGGATGCCACACAGACAACATGATGAATCATTGAGTTTTCTTTTTCTTTTTTCACTTATTGCCTAAAAAAGATGCTATAGATAAATGCGGTACACAGACCTGTCTGCCCCACCAAACTGGAATCCAATCCTTGCAACGCCTGTCTCACGCTGGTAGCAGATTAGGTGAGACCCCGGACTCACCAAAGAGGGTGTGACCCTTACTGTGGGGCCCACCTTGATGTGTGTATTCTGTATCCATTCCATCCATCAGTTTTTTCTGATCATTTTGGGGCATTATCCTAAAAATAAAGCAGATCCAGTGATCAGGTGGACCATACCATAAGAAACAGTGGTGATTGAAAGCCTTGCCATTAAAAACTTCTTACGGGGCACCTTATATTTCCTTGGTGTTTATTTTCCATCCAATGTAAGGATGAATTAAAAAAAAAACAAAATATATGCTTGATCCGAAACTTTTTTGTATAAATGACCTAAAATGATAGGGAGAAATGGATACAAAATACATACATTAAGGTGGGCCCACCGTACCGTCTTTGGTGAGCCGGGTTCTCACCTAAACCGCTCCCTGTTATGCATGGGTAAACACCTGAGTATGTGGGGCCCACTGTGTTGTATATGTGAATCCCATCATGGTCCTTGGTTCCTAGGCTGGCTGTGGTTGAAAACCTCCTATTGAGTTTACAAAAATTTTAATTTATATTTTACCTTCATCTAGGTCTATGTGGCCTTATAAGCAATGGACGAACTAAACATCAGAGAGTCTCAATAGTAGACGTTATAATCACCACCGTTTCAAATGATTTGGTACACTTGAGTTTTTGGACATGCTTCAATTTTAAGTTCATGTTGAAAAATAAGAAAACATGTATAAACATAAACAAAGCAGATAAAGCACATCATCATAGAGGCCCCATGGAGGTTTTTTTTTTTTTTTTTTTTAAAAGTTTTTTTTACACACACCCCCTGCACCCATGCACACTGTAGTGGGATTTCATCACCTACGAGTTTTGGAACCCAAGGCCTCCTGTTGAAACTCCTCAAAGTCTGCCACTCGGTTAAGGTCCGGAACCCACAGCCTTGACAACGGCAAAGGTGGGTGGGATCCCTCGCATTGGAGCCCACCCACTATCATCATTTTTGAAAATTCGGTTTAAAGCATAATCCAAGAATGTAGGTAATCCTAACTCTCAGATAAACCACAATACAGGAAACATTGGTAATTGACTGTTAAAAACTTCACATAAACCACAAAGTTTTGAATCAACCAGATATTTGTGTCATTTCTCCCTTAGTAAGGCTTTAGTGACCTTGTTAATAGGTTGGATGGTAAATAAACATTTTATTGGAGGTTATGGAGTTTTTGACATTGGCATATTCAATCACTACTGTTTTCATTGTAAGATGATCCATTTTGAAACCTCATTTTAAGCGTGATAAAAGAATGAAGCAGAGCCAAATCATTCTTGGACCAAACAACTAGAAATAGTAGTGATGGAATCTCTACCATTAAAAACTTTATAGGGTCCACGCAAAATTTTATTTGCCGGTTGATAACGTCACAAAGACAGAGAAGAAGTGACCACATCAGAGTTTCAACTCCTGGTCAAGGGTTCGAGTACCCATAGGTGGTGAAATTCCACCAGCGTGAGTGTGTAAAAAAAAAAAAAAGTGACCACACAAATATCAGCTTGATCCAAAACTTTCGTGGCACATGAGAAGTTTTTAATGGTCGATTACCACTGTTTCCTGTATTACCGTACACATGAGATTTGGATCTACTTCATTTTTGGAATAATGCACTAAAATGAGTTTTCAGAACGGATGGACGGCGTGGATATAAGGCATGTACTTCACAATGGGCCCCATGTTCAGCTCGGTGTATCCGGGAAAAGAGGTTTATAGGATAAGCAATGAGGTGTACCGTTTAGCAATCCACATGTATCCAGAACCTCCTCTGTTATTTATTTCTGTTCGGGATTCTTCGATACCATAGATGCCGGAAGGTGTTCTCATTCTCCCCGTCTTTCGAATTGGGAATTGGAGAGAATAAAGCGAGGCATATTCAAATCATCAACATCATCAAAAGAGAGAGAGAGAGAGAGAGAGAGAGAGAGAGAGAGAGAAGGATAGATGGCTGTGAACCCTCAACTGTTTGCAAATGGGATGCCGGTCCCTTTCGTCAACGAAATGTTCGTCTTGTCCCGCGATGGCGTTGAGTTAAATGTCGACAAGATCCCTGGGTCTCTCTCTCTCTCTCTCTGGATCTTCCTACCTTTATGATTCTTTGATATATCATCTTATTTCTCCCGATTTTGAATATATTTTGAAAGAAAATAGAATCTATAACCCTCTATTAGGCTGCCCTCTGAATTCAGCTGCACTCTTTCCAAGGACACCTTCATTTTTATTTATTTATTTAACTTGTGTGGTTAATTGCAGTTTCTTGATTCTGATTCTGAAAACGGGAGTTTTATTTATTTATTTTTATTTTTTATAATTTATAATCTTAAGAAATAAAAGGGTAATTTGTTTATACCATCCATCCTTTCTGATAGACACGTGCCTCACCTATCCATTTCTGTAGCAGGTTTCCCTCTGATTTTCTGTCATTTATAAATACCCCCACCCCATGTATAAACCATGGGGTTGGAACGGGATTAGGTGTACCCATTTCCAGCACTTCCAAATCCTAATCCCGTTCCAACTCATTAATTCACTTGCCCCTTTTTTACTACCCAAAACCCATCCCAAACCTCCAAAACCCTTAGATCTATAACTCAACCCCAAAGTTCTGCCTTATTCTTTCATGTTCTTTCTTAGAGATGTCATGGATAGGACGATGTTCATATGCCTCATATAATTATACCTTTTTGGACTCCCATGCCATTCCATATCCATCGCCTTATTCCTATCCGGGTTTCTTCAATGATGAAGATAATCCCAAGTATCATCCTAAGTCATACCAATCTTCATATGTGCCTCATGGCGATTCCTTGCAATGCCCTTCTAAATTTAATGAACGATGACAGCCACATGTTGGTTATTGAAAAGCCTCCTATCACATGGAAATGTCAGTGACAGCTAAGAATGTTCAAGAGATGTGGGAGGAGAATCTATGAAAACTCAACAAGGGGATTAGAACCTTCAAGGAAGATTTTGTAAAATAATTCAAGGAATTCAAAAGGGTGATAAGAGCTTGCTTGAAGCCCTTGATTGAACAAGAAAAGTGCTATGGACTTCAATCCATTGTCTTTGGAGTTCCAAAGAACAACATGTCTGAAGCAAATGTGGCGACTCAAGAGGAATTCACTGTTGGCTTGCTCGATGGATCGATGGACCCCTACTAATGGATCAACAACTCGATCGAAGGAAGTGCCAATGAAAATGGATGATCAACCATCAAATGACATGGTAGAGGAGATTGAAGGATTAACAAGTTTGGACGATTCGATGGTTGAAGAGATGGATAGTTTCACAATTACCACGGTTCCATCTCAATGTTAATCAAGGCCCACAATTACCATGGTTCCATCTCAAATTTTAGATTTGCCTCTTTTTGCCTATGTCCTAACATGAGGCAGCACACAAATGTACAGAGTGTTCTTCACAGTCAATGTGGTGGGCTTCCTCAGTCCTTGTTGCACAACTCCCTAATTCTACTGTCGGTGTGGCTACATGAGGGGAAGCAGGAGTGGATTACTCTCATGAAAGGACTGAAATGACAAATTTGGCCAAACACTGCTAATGTTATATATAAATATTATTCTTCAAAAAAAAAAAAAGTTATTTATAAATATTGCTATATGAATACTTCTAAGGTGCTCTAGCTTATTGAAAGTTTTGGGAAGTGCCACTTGTTTTTGCACCCGTTCTCTGTTGCTTACCGCAAGAACACCTCAGTGCTGCACGATGTGGTTGGAATGCTATGGTTTGCCTTGAGGTGTAAATGTTACTCCACTTCTGAACAGTTCAACTTAATTGCTAAAGCAGTGAGGAAGTCCATTTGTAATTCATCACCAACTCCTATCTCATAAGTCTAATGTTCATGACATTCATTTTCCAACTTCATCAGTTTTTTTCCCCTAATGTGTTGTGTTCAGAATTGGTTACCCCTTTTGCTTCTATACAAATTATCCATAATCTCTATTGTTTTGGTGTATGTTTAACTTTAATTTAATCATTGTGTTATTATTAAGTGATGTAATGCATGCTAGAAACATTGTGTGTTGCTGGCTTTGTATTCATATGTTCAAGTTCAAAAGTTAATCAGAGCATATTAAGTTAGTTTGGTTAATTAAATAGTTTTTTAAAAGGTTTGATTGATTAAATAGTTAACACTTCAAGAAATTAAAGTGGGAACATGGTACAATCTGTGCACCTTGCTAAAAAATAAAATACAGTAAAATTCATGCAATAGAATACCTCTGTCATTTTCCTTAATTTATACATCATTCTGAGAAGTAAAATCTGACTACTTTTTCTTGTATGTATGTTTTCATCAGAGCTAATGGGGGTAATGTCAACGTAAAGGGGACCATTTACTTGTCAAATATACGCATGGTGTTCGTTGCAAATAAACCTGTTGGGAGCTTTGTCGCTTTTGACATGCCACTGGTATGTGCTTCTAACTGTTATCTTGTGTTACCAAAGTAGCTGAAAAAATTATGGCCTTATATACAACTGAGACATGCTGCAATTCGTATTATTATTATTTATTTATTTACTGCTTTGGTCAGAGGTAGGGAATTTTGGTGAGAAAAGTCAACTATTTCTAGAGATTCGCAAAAGCAAAGAAAAAGGTGGGTCTTCTTGGACCCAAATCTTTGAAGGTTCTTGAACCTTTCAAACAAGATGCTGGTGCCAGATGGCCGATTCTCAGAGAGAAGTTCAGATGGTAAAAGGAGATGGTGATACAGAAGAGGGGGCAAGAGGAGATGGTGACGATGAACATCCGAACCCAGGTCATATCGAGTAGATGTGCTATGGAAGAGGGTGGCATGGGTGGAACAAAAGGAAGGTTCAAAACAGTCATGGAGGAAGATTGGGTGGTGAGGAAGGAGAGGAAGAAGCTTCGAAGAAGATGTGAAGTTTTGGATGGAGCTTGATTTGGAAGAGGAGTTTGGAAAGATGTTAGATGATAGGGATTGTTTTGTTGATGATCTGATGAAGAAGAAATGCAGATGGGTAGATCATTCAACTCTCAAGATGGATGGCATGGATAAAACATATGCATCATGGTGGCTCATAGAGCACCATTCAATAGCAATTGGACGATGTCCTTTTTTTTGGGTTCATGCTAAAGCATATATACTGCATCGATACGACACATACATTGAGATAGGCCCATGTTCAGGGTCTCATCTACAAGTGGTCCACTTATGATTTGAATTTGCCTCATGGATATACAACAAATGCATAGAGGTGGGTCCCACATCTTACAATTTACGATACGATACGTTTTATCCTCGATTACGGTTCATGATTCCGAAGATGTCAGGTGCAGCTTCCCCAAAAGATTTCAGGCCTATAAGCTTGTTGGGAGGGCCTTACAAGATTTTGGCAAAGGTGTTGGCAATGCGGTTGACAAAGGTTATAGGGAAACTCGTTTCAGATAATCAATGCTCCTTCATAGCAGGTAGATAGATTATTGATGCAGTTGTATGTGCTAATGAAATTCTGGATGCTAGCGCTAGATCAGGCTAGAAACACATCGTCTGTAAACTGTATATCGAAAAAACTTATGACCACGTAGACTGGGGTTTCTTGCAGTATATGTTGCAGCGCATGGTGTTTGGGGACAAGTGGAGAGCTTGGATAAGGGAGTGTACTGTATCAGCTCATTTCTCCATCCTTTGAACGGTTCTCCAAAAGGCTTTTTCAGAAGTTCCAGAGGTTTAAGACAAGGAGATCCTCTTTCCCCCTTCCTTTTTCTGATTGTGGGGGAGGCCTTGTCTCGCATGCTCCTAAAAGGGCAAGAGGAGGGCATCTTATGAGGGATCGACATAAATGGTATGTCAACGCCTATTACGCACATCCAATACGCGGACGACTCCCTTATTTTCTCCAAAGCATCGCCAGAGATGGTCCTCAATTTGCGAAATACTCTTCTTTGTTTCCAAGCGGTCTCCGGCTTGAAGGTGAATTTGAACAAATCCAAAATTTTCGGGATCAACATGGACAGAGCGGAAGTTGAAGGTTTTGCTCATCTTTTCGACTACAAAGCTAATTTTCTTCCTTCTTCTTTCGTGGGCCTGCCGTTGTGTGTCGGAAAACCTCCCAAAACTTTATGGGACAAAGTTATAGCTAGATTTCAGTCGTATCTTTCCAGGTGGAAGAGGCAATATCTCTCGTTAGGAGGTTGTCTTACGTTGATCAAAGCAGCTCTCTCCAATCTCTCGATTTATTTTATATCCCTCCCCAAATGTCCAGCTTCGGTTAGGGACTCAATAGACAAAGTTAGGTGAGATTTTCTATGGCAAGGTAAGGAAGTTGGGAAAAAGTTTCATCTCTTGAAGTGGTCAAAGGTATGTCTCCATCTGTCGGATGGGGGAGCTGGGGTCAAAGATCTTAAAGTGATGAATAATGCTCTCCTTGGCAAGTGGATCTAGAGGCTTGGGACTGAACAAGACTGCTTCTGGAGCTCTATCATTAAAGGAAAACATGGTACTTCCCATGGTGGCTGGTGGACTAAAGAATTACCATCCCACAAATTATCACATATTTGGAAAGGAATCATGAATATGAAGCGGGTACTTCTTCCATGCATTGGTTTTGTTCTTGGCAATGGTTCCAAAATTCAGTTTTGGGATGATATCTGGATAGGAGAACAAACGCTTAGAAGCAGATTCCCTTTCTCCTACCGAATAGCTGAGTCCAAGAATTCGTATGTTGTTGATCATTTCTATGAAAAGGATGGTAGAATCGTTTGGAATGTGACGTGTAGAAGAAGCCTCCAAGATTGGGAGATCCCGGATTTTATGGGTCTCCTGGAATGTCTCTATACTGCAGCCCCCTCTCTCTCGTCCCAAGATTCAATCTTCTGGAAACCGGACAAATCGTCTTCTTTCTCGGTTCGGTCTCTCTATAATCAGATGCACAGACTGAAGTACACTCCCAAGCATAATCTTTCCTTCCTCTGGAAGTACGATGCCCCCCCAAAAATCCTAGTGTTTGACTGGCTAGCAGGGAAAAAGAAAATTCTCACGGTGGATAATTTGAGGAAGAAAGGGATGGTCCTACCCAATATATGTCTATGTTGCATGCGGGCTGAAGAGACGGTGAACCATCTGCTGCTTCACTGTCATTTCGTTCGTCTGATCTGGGCAGAGAGATATTAAATGGTTTCAATTTATATTGGTGCAGCTCGGGGGAGGTTAGCCACTTCCTTCAAGCGTGGCGGAGTGCATATTGGCAAGGCAAAGACGATGATCTGGTGAATGTCTGTTCTTGCAGTCTGGTGGTCAGTGTGGGGGGAGAGACAGTAGAGTTTTGAGGAATATTTCTAATTCGGCGGGTTCTGTGGTAACTAAGGCCAAACGTCTGATGATAGAGTGGGCCTCCAATGTTAAAGGCCTTCATGGTCAAGACTTTTTCTTCATAGGGCTGTAACTGTAGGCTGCTTTCTCAGCAGCCTCTCTTTGTTTTTTGCCTTTTTCTTAATGATATCCTTCATCTTTTTTTTTTTTTAAAAAAAAAAAAAAAAAAAACAATTATGACAACATTGCTTGCAGCCTCTTTTATTGCCTTGATTCCCAAAATGGATGGTGCTGAGAGTCTTAAGAATTATAGGCCTAGAATAGTCTCGTTGGAAGTCCTTATAAAAATATTAGCAAAAGATTTTTCTAGAAGATTAACATAAGATCTTGGTGAGGTGATCTCACATTCTCAGTGGGCTTTTGTTCATTGTAGCCAGATTCTTGATGGGGCTTTGATTGAGCGCATCAATTGTGGGGCCGAAACTGCTGTTGCGTTCGATAATGTAACGGTCCGACTGCCATTACTGTTGTTCAATACCTTGCTTTCAAGTGTTTTGGGAACAGATAAAAGTTGGCCTGATAAGCTCAAGTGGCAGAATTCTATGAAAGGGACGTTGTCTAAAGATCTTGCGGCCTCTTTTATCTCTAATTCCCAAAAAATGATGGTGCTGAGATTCTTAAGAATTGTAGGCTGAGAACAGTCTCATTGGAAGTCCGTAGAAAACTAGTGGCAAAAGTTCTTGCTACAAGGTTAAGTTCTTGGTGGGGTGATCTGTTATTCTCGATGTGCTTTCATCCATTGCAGGCAGATTCTTGATGGGGCTTTGATTGTGCATGAACGCATCAATCTGACACAATGAGAGTAGGCCAAGCATTATATGCAAGCTTGAAATATGAAAATGAACATGTTGATTGTGAATTCTTGTATTATATGTTGAGGATGCTTGGTTTGGTATCAGATGGTGGAAGTGGATGTAGGTTCGTCTCAAATTAGCCCATATTCTCTGTTTCTATTGACAAGTCATCTAAGGATTCTTAAGGGGGTCAAGTGGATTACGTCAGGGGCAATGTTTTAAGTATCGACAATATCGGCCAATATATCCCCTGATATATCTTGTATCCCACCTGTGCGATACGAAACACACAAGTAGTGGGATATATCCCACATGTTCGATCCAATAAGCATTTTCGATTTTTGATCCTTTTTTTTTTTTTTTCCGTAAATCATGTTAAATCAGTGTCAAATTGTTACAAATCCATGATTTTTTATGTTTTGTATAAAAAAATCATGGAATGGGAGCTTCAATTTTGAGATTTTGAGGAGATGGGCTGAGTTGCAGAAAATTGGAAAAAAAAATCCAAAGTTCCCAATTTCTCTCAAATTGGTTGCAATATGTGTCCAAACATAAAATCAAACATGTATGTAACCTGATCTAGTGATTATTCTTTTGCTTTTGAATGTTTTGCTTGTGTTTCCACACGTCTTCTTACATTTATAAATTATTTGAATAGAATATGAATATACTTGCATCAATTCAGTTAGACAGTGCATGGATTAGGACCCCATACAAAGCAAACCTATTATATGCACTTGTTTTTTGTAATGTTTTGATTTATAAGTGTGTGCTGATGTCTTTTTTAACAATCACTGAAGTTTCATTGAAAAAGTCAACTAATTTCCCAATGTTCCCCCATGTTTCCAACAACAGCGATACATACGCGATACAACTGATATATCCCTTGCAATAACCGATACGTATCCGTATCCCAAGGGGTGTGATACGTAATGCGATACTGATATTTTGAACACTGGTCAGGGGATCCCTTATCAGTTATCTCCAATCCTCTTTTTGGTGGTTGCAAAAGCTCTCAGCGGGATGCTGGCTAAAGCTAATGAGGAAGGTCTCACTTCTAGGTTTCAGGCGGAAAATACAAAATTTCAGATTTATCGTCTCCAGTTCATTGATGATTAGTGATGTGAATAGGCGGCAGGTGGAATGTGGATAACTTGCGGATTATGGTCAGATGGTTCGAATTAGTGTCGGGCTAAAAAAATCAACCTGTTGATAAGTGAAATGTTGGAGATTAGCATGAGAGAGGAGGATCTAGTCATACTTGCTAGGAGGTTTGGTTGCAAGGTCAGTAAGCTCCCATCGACTTAATCTCAATTTTCCCTTATCTGCTGCATGCCAATTGTGGAGAGGGTAGAAAGGAAACTTTCAGGATGGAAGAGAAGATACTTGTCTTTGGGAGGGCATACCACCCTCATTTCATACTCATCGAATATGCCAATCCATTTATCTTTTTGTATATGCTGGATTATGTAATCCAAAGTTTTGCCTTTCAAGAAAGCAGTAAAACAAAGTTTCAAAGAGTTCAAAGGGATTTCCTTCGGGAAACATGGGTGAAAAAATGCAAGTACCATCTTCTTGAACAGGGAGAAGTTTGCAGGCTGAAAAGGTTAGGTGGAGCAAGTATTAGATCATTGAAGATAGTGAGTTTGGCTTTGCTCAAGAAGTGGCTTGGGAGGTTTGGAGGGAATAACATAGCTTGTGGAGGCATGTGATATCTTGTAAATGTGACTCTACTAACGGAGATTGGTACACAGTATTCTTCTCTGTATAGGGTTTCATGGCTATGGAAAGCAATAGCTGTGGATAAAAATGAATTTGCAAAGGTGATTGTCGGAAAGATTGGGGATGACACTCATGCTTGATCCTGGGAAAGTGTGACGGTAATGCTTTATGTCATGTTTTTCCGTAGTTGTATCAAGCGTGAGAAGAAAAAGGCATCTTGATTTCCAAAGTTTTAGGCAAGAGTGGTGGGCCAGGTAGGGTGTAGGCAGATGATGTAATCGGGGACTTCGACTGTCTCATGAGATGCCTTAATCGCCTGGTCCCAAGCGATGGGGAAAGGGATGCATGGAGTTGGAGCATCAAAAGAAATTAGTAGTTTTTTGTGAGATCATTTTATTCTATGTTTGATGGGAATTTAAATGTTCAAAGATGCCCCCACAGCTTTCATTTGGTGAATTCTCTGCCCGAGGGTGGTAGGGTACAGCTGATTAGTGGCAAGAGGCAAGGCCCTAAAAAGTAATCAGTTGAGTAGTAGAAATTTGAAATGTTTGCATTCCCTGTCTTTGTAATGAGGAATGTGGACCATCTACCATATGGATTGTGGATTCTCTTCAGAGATTTGGCTGAGATTTTTGGTCTTTTTTGAGATGGACTGGGGGAGACTAGGGTGCATCCATAATTTTCCTCGAGTTTGGCAGGGGTTTGCATGGGCAAAAGAAGAAAAGTTCTATAACATTTTAGTCTCTTGCTGCATTATTGTCAGTTTGGAGAGAGTGGAACAATAAGAACATTCTGTTACAAGGTTGAGTCATTCCAGAGTGATTCAGGGATTTAGGAACAGCGTTATCAGTTAGGCTGCCGGTGTTAGGGTTTTTAAGGCATGAACAGGGAGTCCTTTGATGTATCTTTGGGGATGGATTCTGCTTTTCTCTAGCCGGATGATGCCTCACCATCTTAGCCTTTTTGGTACACAGGAAGGAGGGCTTGATTAATTTACGATTACTATTCAAAAATAAAAACAAAAAACCAAAGCCTGTAGCAGGTTCTCTCACCTAGCCAAAATATCATGAAGAGAAACTTGAGCCGAAATCTTTACTAACATAACTGGAAGAACAGAGGAAAAATGCACAAGCTGATAACCCTCAATGCGACATGGTGGTCATCATGATGCATTTCAGATGTGTCAGCGACTCTTCCTTGTGATATGTATCCAGGGTGCGCCCCAACAAAACCCTCACATATAAAAGTTAATCCGCGTTTGCCACTCCTTTGAGGGGCTCGATAGCTTGGTATGTGGTATACATATGATATGAAGACTTGCAATTACAAGCTATGGGTCATATGCTTGAAAAGTTAGCCATTTGTAATATCGATTGTCACCCTTTGTTTGATAATAATCACATTGCACTCATTCCCTTTATAATTAAAAAAATAAAAAAAAAAAAAAATCTCTCTTTCTTTGTTGCTTATTTTCAGTCTTTTAAAATCATTATATTCCTGCAGTCCATGCATTTAAAGTTTACTGCTCATTGCACTTCTTGCAGCTTTGTTAATTAGCGATACCGCTTGATGTATCACTGTTTTGATAGAATGGGGATGGCTGTACTGAAGATATTGGCCTTCTGTACAAGGACTCTATAGACTGTTATACTTGGGATTTATAGAACCTCATATTTGTCCAGATAGCAACTCATGTGAACTTTCTATCTTTTGTAGCTTTATGTGCATGGTGAAAAATTTAACCAGCCAATATTCTTCTGCAATAATATATCTGGTCTTGTGGAGCCAGTAAGTATACGAAAGCAGAATTCTGAGTTGCAAATGTTCTTCAACTCTTTTTTTTTCTTTCTTTTTTTTGACAATCTCGATATTCATTATGACGTGACAATTGCAGGTAGTTCCAGAAGATCAGCACAGGGCCCTCTATTCCACTCACTCCTTTAAGATTTTGTTCAAGGAAGGTGGCTGTGGAACCTTTGTCCCACTCTTTTTTAATTTGATTGCTTCTGTGAGACAGTACAATCAACATTCCTCTTATCCTTTACCTGACGCTTTGCCACGCGTGGATCCTTTACAAGCAGCTCAAACTCCCGTGGATGAAATGATGCAGCATGCGTGAGTACAGCACAAACATGCAATGGATTCTTGTCTGCCTTCTTGTTATGACCTCATTTTGCATCATTCATATCCATCTAATACAATTTTTTGTCTGCAGATATGTGGATCCTAACGATCCTACGAGAATATTCTTGCAGCAGCCGACATCAGAATCTCAACTGAGGCGGCGTGCTTACCATTCCCAACCTGCAGAACAGTCGATATGATTAGGGGTGTTCATGTCTGTCTTTTATTGGGATTTGTTTTTGGACATAGATAAAAGCAAGCTGTGTATTGCATAACTAACTATTGCTATATCCTATAGTATATTCAGTTAAGAACTTTTCTAGCTGGTAACTGTCTTGGCCAATCTCTCAGCCAGCTGCTTTGGCCATCTTACCTTTTCCCGTGGAAACTCGAGCCCAAAGACCATTGGTAAGCAGACACTGCTAGTGTCAATGGCACACTCCCATCTATCAGTCCTATTGGTGCACACTTATTCTGCTTAGGTGTCTATCTTGCTTCAAAAAACATTTAGCTCCTAGACACGTTGGTCATAAAATAGCTCATTTTTCTACAATTTGTTGTGGATTCCATTTCTTGCTTCTTTTGCAAACTAAGAATCAAACCTCTTTGAATACAATTAATTGGTCTCTTTAGATCAAAACTAAACACTTAAACAGGCATGTATATGGTCAGCACCTCCTTGCTTTACAAACTGCTCACCTGAGCAACTGTGTCTGTTCTAGCCTGATATTTGAGATAATAGCTTTGCTGCTTGGGGCTATGAGCAACTGTGTCTGTTCTAGCCTAATATTTGAGATGATAGCTTCAATGCTTGGGGCTGAACGAACATTTAGTTCGAAGTAAGCATTGACCTAGTCACAACTGGGGCACAGGGTAGTTCTATATTTTTGAGAGTGAATGATGATGATGATCTAAAAATAACACTGAACCTTTCTTAAAAGAAGGAATTTAAGGCGTTGGAGAAACCCTGTTTCTAGCTAAATTGACATCGAACTGCATCGGTAGTTGGTGAAATCTAGATCATTTATAACATGAGTGTTATTAAGTAATGGTGTTTCACATATTTTTGTATGTGCCTTTGGAGCACCATAAAGTGAGGATATTTGTCTTCTATTCTTATTTATTGCATTTTTCTCCGTTATTCTCATTTATGGTTTTGTTTCGCTCTTATAACAAAATAAACAGTTGTTAGAGTAAGAATTTTTCCTTTGATCATCTCATTCTCCCTCGTTCAATCCCTTAACGGTTCTCTCTTCTATTTCTCTAATATCATGTGTTAACATGGTATTCGAGCGGGACTGGGGTTAACTTCACTATCTTAATCGTCATCATGCTGCCGCCAACGTTTTCATCTCCACAACATGGACACGCAATCATCTCAACACTGCCATCATCAGAGTGTCATAATCTCCTACCTAACGCTACAAGCCAGACATATTGTCCAAATGGTACTATCCTCCTAGGATTTGATGTTGAGGCACCTGTTGTAGATAATCCATCTCATGATGACTGAGAAAGCAATACTCAAAAAATAATACCATGTGACTTCTTGTTTGTAGCTGATGTATTCCATGATGAATTGGGAGAGTGGGTATCTAACAATGATATCATGACATATGTAGTAAATTTTTTGCGCCTGCTGTAGATGATCTAGATGATCCATCCCATGATAATTGGGAAAGCAATAATTTAGCAGTGATCTTATGGTGCATGATGTAATGACCCATCTCATGCTGACTGGGAAAGCAATAATCTATTATAGTGAACTAGTGGCGTTTGTTATAATTAATGATCCAATCCTGTGTTGACAAGGAAAGAGATAGTCCAACAATGATGTCGTGGCTGCTGCTGTAGATGATCAATCCCATAGTGATTTGAAAGACAATCATCTAACAATGACATCATGGCACCTTTGGTAGTCCCATGATGGTTGGGACAGAAATAATCTGATAATGATGTAATGTGTACTTCTCTTCCTGATGCTAGGGCAAGATGATGGGCATTTGTGAGATCTACGCTCTAGGTGAGGGGGAGTGTTAATAGCATGTCACATGGTAATATGAGGCCTGTACATGGTGTGTAGAGACATCTAGAATGGTCTAGAGCCTGGTAGAGTTCTGTAGGGAATTCTTGAATGCTCTAGAATTATCTAGAAGCTTTCTAGAGGGTTCCTGACCCCTGGTTGAAAGGCACATGGCACTATCATAGTTATTAATGAATATGATTTTAGAGATTTCTTAGGGAAGGCTCTTCACTTGAGACTCACTACTTGGAAGTTGTAATCTTCTCGTCATGGTGCAATAGAAAATTTTCCATTCACTCGACTTGTGTAGAATTATCTAGAAGCTTTTTAGAGGGTTCCTGATCATCGGATGAATGACACATGGCACTATCCTAATTATTAATGCATGGTTTTAGAGATTTCTTGGGGGAAGGTTCTTCAATTGAGACTCACTCTACAAGTTGTAATCTTCTCGTCATGGTGCAATAGAAACTTTCCCATTCACTCTCTTGGTATACTCCTGATGGGTGGTGGAAGTAGGAGTTAGGCTGACTCCAATAGCATTAGGTTTTGTGAAATTAGCACATGGGGTGAGGGTGCTAAGGAGTTAACGAGTATCATGACAGTCTGCCTTGATAAATCTGGGTATTTGCATGGAAAGAAAGTGAATCAAAATAAGGTCCACGCAAGGTTAGGCTAGGATAGGAATTGAGTAAGTGGTTGGAGGATGCATTAGGTCGGTGCTGTTATGTGATGTCGAAACTTTTTGAATGGTCACAAGAGGCCGTTTGAAATTGGGTACAGAAATGGAACTAAGGTATTAGGAGTGCTTTGAATGTCTGTATTTCAAAACTGAATAAACATGATATAAAATGGAAAAACCAATGTGGCTCAAACACCAGTTGGAAGATAAAAACAGTACTGATCAGAGTTGGAAAAGCATCAGGAAGGAAGCTGCATCAGGAACAAACCATGTGTGCCTCCACTTACATCAGTTGGATGATGATGATGATGGCAGCAGTGCTGGTGGTTGCTGTATCACTTTCCGCCTGTTGATAACAAACACAGACATATAGAATCATTCTTAGAAAGGCTGGACTTTTCTTTCTTTGGTTCTCTTTTTCAACAACCAACAAGCTTAGTGGTGAGTGTGATGTCGCTGGGATAAGTGACTGTGGTGCTGTGTGACATTTATTGAAGCTTGTGTTGGGATGATTTGTTGTTGGACCTTCCTTTTTAATGTACTTCTAGTGAGCTACGTGGGCTATATATATATATATATAGAGAGAGAGAGAGAGAGGAAAGAAAACCAAAACTTAATGTTCTTATAAATGAGACCAAAATTCAACTACAGCAGTGTTTGGTGACACCATCACTAGAAGCTGTTTTAAGATGAACGGTTCTATTGGACCGATATGAAAGATTAGCAGTCCTATTAGTCTAAAGTTGAATATCAATGGTCCAATTGGAGCCCGTCCCAAAGATGAACAGTTTGATGGTGATGAAATTGGAGATTAACAGTAAGCGAGAAGTTTTTTTTTCTCTCATGTTCCTTATAACTTATTTTTGGGTGATGTAGTTGGGATATCCAAGAGAGATATCTGGATGATTGTACTTCCATTATCTTTATTGTAGTGGATTTGTGCCAGACTAGGTCTTATGATTTTTCCCTTCACTCCAAAAAATCTTGATATCTCTTACATCCTAAATGTTTGATGATTTGTTTGTTTGTTTTAGAAGTAATTTTCATCATTAAATCTTTTATATTGTTAATCACATTGATTTGCACATAAAAAAGAAAAGATGTGTGGTTTCCCTGCATTGCACTGTTTAAGGCAGGTTTTAAATCTCACCCCCACTGATTTACATTTTTATTTAAATTTTTTATTTTTAGACAACAACTTAGCTAAGTCAACTGCACCCAACAAGTGTGTGAAAATTGGCCCAGTCAGATTCAATACCAAGTTTCTCAACGATTCAACTTGAATTCTCACTTAGTCGAGTCAACCCGATCAAGTGTCGAGATGAATCAACAACTTTTAGAACTGAGAGAGAGAGAGAGAGAGAGAGAGAGTAATCCGAACATGAGGAACAAGAGTAGCAAGGCCACAATTTTGTTCCAATTGGATATTGAGATAACCATGTAACACCGGTAGACAGGTGCAATGCACATAGTTTTAGACATTAAAAAACAAAGTGCTACAAAATTTTGCCCCTTTTTGGTCTTTCCTCCCCTTATGGCAGAGGTGAATGAAAATTGCAAGAGTTTTGCAAAAAACCAGAAAAGGTTGATTCGGGAGAAATCTGTGTTAAGCTATGCCAAAGGAAGAGGTTTGCTTCAATCCGTCCTGTATTGTTGTAAATGTGTCGGGATCCTAGTTAGCAAAAGTATATTTATCTAAGAAAAGGGGGGAAAAAAACAAAGCACTTGTGTAATTGACCAAACATTAAAAATTTTGCCTAATGAGGAAAATAGGAAGAGATGATTTTGGCACAAACTGAATTAAGCATGTTTATTTATTTATTTATTTATTTAATAAATAAAAACATTTTATTCAAAAAAATAATAATAATCAGGGGCAATTCAAAAAATAAAAATAGGTGGTTGTCACCCATCAATAAAATTGAGCAAATGGGCAATTTTTTTTTAACAGAGATGATTAACTTTTACAAGGGTTACTTGGAAAGTTTGGATTTGAGGGGCAAGGAATACTGTACGACTATCTCTGTATATTATTATTCATACATATAGAAATTCTATTTATTTAATTAAGAAATTTTAATCTAACCTTATTTATATATAATATATACACACACATATGCACATTTAAAACTGTTTTTATTTTATTTTATTTTATTTTATTTTAAAGTCTAAACCGTATGGAACCTGAACTCTTCATTCTCAGAATTTTTGGAGTTTTTTTCCTTTTTCTTTCTTGATAGCAAATAATTGACTAGCGCACTGAAAATTTCAAAGCTGATGAGGAATGACCGGTTTATTTCTATATGCAGGCTCTCTCAAGTGGAAGTGGATTGCATCCGAACCTTGCTCGAAAAATAAGTCGTCCAACCAGATTTGTGGGGGTACACTATGATGTATCTATTTATCCACATTGTCTATCCCTTTTCTCAGATCATATTAAGGTATGAGCCTAAAAATGAAGCAGATCCAATGCTCTAGTGGACAACACCAGAGATGACTCTTGCATTTGTTCGAGCGGAGATCTAGTCAAACGGCTTATTGTCCAAGCAGAGTAGGACGTAATCTTTTTCTCTTTCAAGTAAACTCAGACGAGACCTCCCAGTGGGCAACCCTCGCTTCACACAATCCCATAGTGGGCGCCACCTACACCTCACAAACCCCACCTCAGCATGGAGATATGGTATATCCTTGGAATCACAATAAGATGCCCTCGTATCATCTACCCACGATGGTGAGGGAACATTAGGCTCTTGCTATGATACGATTTTGACAGTGGATAACTGATTGGCGCGCCAAAAGTGAGAGTTGATGAGGAATGATCGGTTTTATCCATATATGCAAGCCCTCTTAGGCAAACTCAGGCGAAACCTCTTGTGGGCAACCCTCACAGTCTTAAAGTGGGCCCCACCTCATGGCCATTATGTATCTCATAGATCCCACATTGTGGGCATTCCACCCTAGTATAGAAATACGGTACATCCTTGGAATCACACCAAGATACCCCTAAATTACTTAATTTTTTATGATCAAGACCAAATTAAACATGAACAATTTCTATACTAATTTGCTAGCTATGGTTAAGGACTAGTTGGATTTGGAGTCACAATCAAGGATACATCTTGTGGATTTGGATGTGTTATATTTATAAGCCTTGGATAAGTGAGCAATAGAGTTTAAGGAGATGGTTCATATTTAAAGGAAAAGAGTTAAATAAGTAAAGATTTATTTTATTTTAAACCTTTAAAAGAGAAAGTAACATAGATGCAAAAACTTGTAAACATGGCAATCCAAGGATAGGTACATTTCTTAAACTCATTATTGTCATTCTCATACTACATTGATGCCACTTGCAACTACTTTGTATAGAAGAGTCGTTAAAGAAAAAAGAAAGCTTATTAATCAAGCACGTGTAAATTAAAATAGAAATGAAAGGGTTGCGTATCATGAATGATGTTGCCAAAAAAATGAATGAACGAGAGAGAGAGAGGTAGCGAGGGTAGCCGACAATTTGCAATCAAAGGCACATATGCAGACTCAATGGTCAATTGTTACTTTTCCCTTCTCTTTTTTCTTCTTGTTTGAGTTCACACCCATACCCTCACCTACCTCTCTCTCTCTCTCTCTCTCTCTCTCTCTCTCTCTCTCTCTCTCTCTCTCTCTCTCTCTCTCTCTCTATATATATATATATATATAGAATAATTGGTGGGGGTGGACCATCTCTCTCTCTCCCCTTCCTAAAAATAAAAATAAATCTCCAGCATGTGACATGAACCTTTTCTTTTGTTTGCCTGACATGTTCATTACGTGATGGATCCCCTCATCGGTCGGCCCACACCCACATAAGATTGATGGAGTATCTTTACTTATTTGCTCTCATCCACCCATTTTTCTCCTCTTCTTCGCACCTGTCACACGTTTTTCTTTCATTGTCCAATAAATCCAATGATATTTATGTTGACTCTAGCTATGCCAGCTGGCCATTCAGGCGGAGGAATTAATCACCCACATGCCCACAGCTTCTCATCTCAGCATTTAGGTTTGGGTGCAACTCCAAGTCCAGACAACCTAAAGACTCCACCCTAGCTAAACAACCCAACCTATAAACGCATATGCAAAATAGCCAATAAAACATATCAAAGTTAGTCCGTCTGAGTTTTGGACCATGCCCTAAAATGTGCTGGCAAAACAGATGGCATTGGCATAGATAAAACACATACATCACAGTCCCAGGGAATCTTGTCTTGTATTATTTAGATGAGTAATAGGTGGATAACTGCAATTATACCGTAAATATATGTCTATCTATATATAACTGTAATTTTATCAATGAAAATTGAAAAAGTAGGCCGCTATCAATAACCCCAGCTGAGCAAGCGTCCAAAGCTAGGATTCTTCAATCAATCGATCTGATTTTGGTTATGACTCCATCATGATATAACTTTAATTTGGACAGTTTAATAACTTAAATTTGGGCGAATTAATGCATGACACGTGCATGCCGAAATTTAGACAGTTTGATTTCGGCTAATGCATGACACGTGTATAATATATATGCGGATAAACAATCAGAGTCTGTCCTTAAAAAGGAGTAGGCGACTTTATGTGATTTTTAGCAGACTGCCCTACTAAACAACCCCACTAAACGGAAGGACAGGATCATGTGCCGGCTGCCACGTGTATGTGCACATTTAGTGCAACCAAGGTGAAACCTGTTTCAAGAGGACGTGGATTGCTTACTTGCGGTAGGGATATGATGAGGTCATCACCGTCTTCAGCTCTCCGACTCCTCACTCAGCTTCCTCTAACAAATATATATTACAATCCTTTAAAAAATAAGGTTAGGATGGAGTTTTAAACACAAACTCTAACTCAAAAACGTAACTTCTATAAATGGTAAGCATCCAATTTGACATAACATGTTATTTTCCTAACCTTACTAAGCCCTTTTTCGTGTTTGGTGCAACTCCTACAACGTAAAAGATCAAAAGTTAGTCTAACTAAAATTTATTATTTATAGTAAAAACTAAAATAAAATGAACTTTTGTGTGTCAATATGATGGAATCTCACAAATCCAGTGTAAGCAATCCAGTGTACTAGGGTTGGTTGGCTAAAGTAGATTATTCTACCTTAAAATCATATATAACATGTCTAAAAACTCATCCGAGTTTGCGAGATACAACTGTTTTAAGGTTCTATCAGTCTAATTATTTTAGCCTTTGATTAGACCTTCTCGGGTCCATCTTTGCCATGAAAGTATTTGCAACCTGCTGTACATTACTAGCCCTAGTAAGTCATGCTCTATGGACCCCATAATAATTTATGTGTTTTATTTACACCCGTGAATCCATTTTTGGAACTCTTTTTAGGATGAGTTAAAAAGAAACGAGGTAGATCAAAATCTTAGGTGTACCTTAGCACAGTAAGGTAACCGGTGGTGACTAACGCTCACCATTAAAAACTTAACTGGGTCACAAAGGCGTTGGATCAAGCTGATATTTGTGTTTTACTTTCATTCATATCCGTGTAACCTTTGCAAATAAACATTACAGCTGAGTCCTAGAAAGTTTTTAATGGTGCACGTTTAATCACACTAATTTCCTACGATGTGGCCCGCCTGAGATTTGGATCTCCTTCATTTTTGGGTTCATCCCTAAAATTAGCTGGCAAAAGTGATTAAATGGTGAGGATGAAATGAATAAATCATGATGGGACGCACATAGAACCGACCAGGAGCGACGTGGTTACAAGATTAACAAGGTCGTTGTGGTGTGGATGGGTGGGGTGTATGCACGCGTGTAGGGTTTTGGATTCACAAATTAACAGAAGATATATGGATGTGTATATAAAAGGAGGAAGGGAGTGTGAAGTTGAAGATCGACATTGGTTTCTTATATTAGGAGCATTCAGCAACGCCAATTAGACAAGTGTTTGTGTCTAGTTGCCTGCGCTAAGGATCCAAACCAAACCAAACCAAACCAAACCAAACCAAACCCATTAAAAAAAAAAGAAAAAAAGAAAAATATATAACATCGTGTCTATGCAATCAGACATGGATGAATATGCTTCTCTTCCTCCTCCTCTACTGTTGGAATGGCCTGAACCGTTCCAGTGGGTACAGGAGCTTGCTGAGAGTGGTATAACATCCTTGCCTTCTCTATATATAGTGAACCCCACCACCACCACCACTAGTAGCAATATTGGAATCGACAAGGAGGCACCGCCAGTGGTTGATCTAATGACCATGTTGGAAGAGGGAGGTGGGAAGATGAGGGAAAAGATGATGGAGGATATGGGGAGAGGTTGCAGGGAATGGGGAGTTTTTCAGGTGGTGAACCATGGTATACCAAAGGAGATGATGTCATCAGCTATGACCACTGTAGAAGCTTCTTTCAACTGCCAATGGAGGAGAAGCTCAAATATGCTAATGATCCAGTCACATATCAAGGGTATGGAAGTCGATTGGGTGTGCAAAAAGGCATCACTTTGGATTGGAATGACTATTACTTCCATCATCTCCATCCCTTGTCTCCCTCCGACCCTCTTCCCAAATGGCCACTTCGTCCTCCCCATTACAGGTAGCTTCCTATACTACTTGTGTGTGTGTAGAGAGAGAGAGAGAGAGAGGTGATCAGTGCTTCAATTGCATTCATGCATGAGAGAGAGAGAGAGAGGTGATCAGTGCTTCAATTGCATTCATGCATGAGAGAGAGAGAGAGAGGTGATCAGTGCTTCAATTGCATTCATGCATGCACCATTAGTTAATATTAATCATTTTTTTCTTTTTTACTTCTTTCATTCCTATTGATGAATTCAATTAAGTCAGTCAAGCAAAAGTGGTGTTATCAGATTAGTGGAGCTAAGAGCATTGTTTGGATTGCAGGTGAAAATGGGAAACATATGAAAAATAATAATAATTTATGTAATGATTATATTTCTGGAGTACTATCAGAACAACGAATTCCATTTTTATGGGGCTTGTTTGGATAGCCACTGAAAATTTTATATTCATCTCACCAACTGTCATTTTGTACCTAATTCACTATAATTTAAATATGAAAAAATAGTAATGTTTGCTACTTGAAATTCACTATTGTGTTATCCAAACAAAACAAAAGATTCGAATAATGGAAAATCCTTTCCATCATTCAACAATTATTTTACTTGCCGTAATTAGCTAACATAGGTTGTAATTGCAGCCACAATGTTAGCCTTCTGCCGGCCATGGTGCATCACGTTGGGTGATCTATGAGAGCCCCTTCTAACTACTCATCTGCAAATGACAAATACAATCACCCCACGCTCACCATAAACTACACGTGCAAGGCCATGGTCGCTCATCACGCAGGCAGATTTTTTTTATTTTTAATTTTTCCTGTTAGCTTGTTAGTACTCCTGTCAGTTCACACTTCACTGTTAGCCACCCTTCCTGGGAATCGATACAAGACCTCAGTGTTGAGACGAGGTATCTTTCACTCAGTCTACCACTTGAGCTATGGATCAAGATGTATCACGCAGGCAGATTGATTACTATTCCAGGGGCCCAAAATCCATACCACATGTCACATGTGTAGTTTGTAAAAGATATTGATGACCTTCCACATGCATTCAACCATCATGTAGCCCACCTGAACAGAGAACCCACCTTATTTTTTGGATGGCACAGTCCCTATGTTACTCCTTATTGTGCATGTGAGCACGTGTGGGCGCTTGCAAGTGGAGCTTCTTTTTTTTTTTTTTTTTTTAAGACAGAAGAGGGAAAAATACTCGTTGACTTCGGTGAAAAGAGAACATTCCTTGAGACTTGATAGGAGGAAAGGCTCGTATTGCGGTCAACGACTAATTAGGTAGAATTGTACAATTTTCTTTGGGCCCTCCCTGTTGGACCATTCCACTTTTTATTTTTATTTTTTTCCTAACCGTCCTCTTTTCTCCTTCAAGTGTGATCTTCCTGATGAAATGACCCATTTGATCTTCTGGTCAAGAGCATGTTCATAGTACACACTACCTGATGAATGGTCAGGATCTCTGACATCCATGTGATCCAACGATGGGAACAAGGCTCAACATGGTATCTATGATGTGTGTGCGTATGTAGAAAAAATTACTCTTGAACAAATACAGAAACTGCCGTCCAATGCTTTGCACGAAATGCTCTGATTTTCCGGTTTGATAAGGGGAGCCCATGGTTTGGTAATATAGATTATTGGTCTGCTGCATGCCTGCATCCCATCCCGTATAAGATATGGATTATCTGCTCCATATGACAGTTATAGCCTTCGGATTT
Organism: Magnolia sinica; assembly: GCF_029962835.1. Classification (NCBI taxonomy): domain Eukaryota; kingdom Viridiplantae; phylum Streptophyta; class Magnoliopsida; order Magnoliales; family Magnoliaceae; genus Magnolia; species Magnolia sinica. The sequence goes on along the minus strand of NC_080575.1, from coordinate 436,808 downwards.
CTGTCCCCTGGATACTGTTATGACTGCGCTAGCTTACGAGGGCCTACCTACAACTGACAAAGTACCACATGGGGAATAAGTGTATCAGATGCATGCACCCCCATAAATCCGGTGTGCCACCTGAAAATCAGACCAATTCAAGACTTATGTGGGCCACATCAGAGAGAACTGTCCCAAAAACCCTAAATTCAGATGGTATGGTCCACATGAGTTCATCCTTGTGTGGCGTATCAGATGAGTGGACTGGATCACATGTACACACCACTGTGGACCCCAAATACAGTTTGGAAGATTCTAATGGTAGGATTTCCCATCTTAGCTATTCCTAATGGTGTAGCGCATGTAAGGTTTGAATCAGCCTGATTTTTTAGCCGGATTCAAAACAGAAGGTGGCACTCCTGATGTACGAGGTGGATCCCATGTAAGGTGTGAAAGAATACATTGAAGATTTTTTTTTTTTTTTGAAAAGATGAATGTGTGAAATACTTACATCTCATAAGTTTAAATAATATAGAATGCCCATTTTATATATACAAATAAGATTAGTTGTTAGAGGGAACAAATATCCTCCATTCATGACATGAAATCACTGGTATATATATCTATATCTATCAAGTAAGCCAATTGTAAAAAGCCTCTATGCAGCAACTATTAAAAATGTAGACTTGTTTCCTAATCTTCCTATGATCTGGTAATCATACTTACTAGGAAAGCAAAGAGAAGATATTGATATTGATTTTGAAGCAGGAAGGTGATAGGAGAGTATGGGGAGAGGTTAGTGGAGCTGTGCAAGAAGCTTTTGAGGCTGTTCGGGGGAGGAATTGGGCATTGGTGAGGAATGTCTCTTAGAGAGATTCGGTGTGGAGGAAGGTTTGGCTGCTTGTTTCCGCATCAACTACTACCCCAAGTGCCCTCAGCCTGAATTGGCAATTGGTTTGTCTCCTCACACCGATCCCGGCATTTTCACTGCCATGTTCCAGAATGATGTTTCTGGCTTACAGGTCTTCAAGGATGGCATTTGGATCTCTGTTCCTCCCATTCCTGATGCCCTCCTCTTCATCATTGCTGACCAACTCGAGGTTGATTCATTTTCACTTTTTGCATCATCTTTTATTTATTTGTATCCATGATCTCATCACTATCCCATGTATATACAACAAATACAGATACTTTCAAATGGAATTTACAAGAGCGTGAATCACAGAACAACTGCGAATGGAGATAAAGAGAGGATGTCTATGGTTGTGTTCTTCAACCCAGAAGGGAACAAGAAGATAGGACCCATGGATATACTGGTGGAGCGTTGTGGAGATCTTCGTTTATACAATGATATGACTTTCAATGACCACCGCAAGCTCATCAGGACTTCAGGTGTCCGCGGTGAGGCCATCTTGGATTCCAGGTCCACCACCAAAGATAGTCGTCAGCTGAGCCGGGCCTTAAATAAATTCAATTAGTAATGATCCTAATGGATTCAGCACCCACTCTCTTTGCTGCTAATTAAATACACCTACCCATCTTTTTATATCATTCCATTCCATAAATCAAAAAACTCTTCTTCACTTAAAACTACAAACCTATGATGTACTGTTTCTCTTCTTTCTAAGCCAGTATGAGTTGGCAGTTGTTTGCACCGTTTGTCTCTGGCTTTGTTGGGGTGTTCTTTGCTGCCCATTCTTTCTTGTAAGCTTCTTCTATGTTGCAATAGAATTTACTTTTTACTTGGCTAGTAAAAGAAAATACATCATCACAGCATTCTACATGAACCATCTCTACTGTGAGTTGACCGTGCATTTTCCATACTAGCTAGCAACACCGAGCAATATCTTCTACTACAGTTCACATGCACTATGTATACTGGTGGCCACCTTCCACATGATGCCCAACCATGATAAAACTTGTCTAATTCCTTCACTTGTGTGAAATATATATATATATATATACATACATGGTTCGAACAAATACAAAACCCCGGATAAAATACAGGAAAGTTCTCAATTTTCCTTGATGGAATACTGCCATTCAAACAAAACTGAAAATCGAACAAAGAGGCACCACAAGAGCATCATCCAACAGGCAAAACAATATCTTTGTTTTTGTTTTGGTATGTGATTTGAGCAATAATATGATAAACTTTTATGGTTTTGTGTTTCTTTTTATTTAATTTAATTTAATTTAATTAATTTATTTTTGGTCAATCAGCTCCCACAAGCAGCTATAGTTTAATAATGTGACTAACATGTAATTAAAAAACACAACAAGAAGAATTTAAAGATCCTTAAAACCTATTAAGGTAAGATGCAAAACAGCAAAAGGCCAAAGCCCGGTCTAGGAAGTCTGCAAAAGTAGTCCTTGAGGACTACCATCCACATTGACTGTTTAAATATATGGCCCCTGGATCCACCATTTCACAATGTTGGGGGTCCTAGCAAAGGATGCATCAATTCTTGCACAAGTACAATTTGCAATGACTGCTGAACTTTTCCCCTATATCATATAAGGAGAGAAATGATGATACAATCACGTTCATATACACAAGCTCCAATATTCCCTCACTTCATCCAACCAAACTAAAGACCAGCCATGCTTTATGGGCCAGAATGTTGGCCAATCAAGGAACATGCTCATAGGATGTGCAGCTGAAAAGACAAGGAAGGACATAATTAGAAATGAATGCATTCAAGGGAAATCAGGGCCAGTGCCAATTGGTAATAAGATGAGGGAAAATAGACTTGGATGGTTTGGCCATGTGCAACAGAGACCAAGAACCGCACCAGTTCGAAGTGGGTTTAAGTAGAAGGCTCTAAAAGAGTAAGGGGAAGGCCCAAAGGGACATTTTGGAGGTTGGACGAAAAGATCTGATGACCTGGTTTATATGAGGATATTATAACCGTTGATAGTGTGGAATGGTGGAACAAGATTCATTTAGCTAACCCATTTGGTTGGGATTAGGCTTTGATGATGATGATTGCTGGCTGTTTCCCCAAAATGATATAACAAGATAAGTGACGATACAACCATTTTTTCTAATGGTAATGATACAATCATTTCAGATACAGGAGCTCCAGTATTCCCTCCCTTCATCCCTGTGCTGGGGATTTGGCTAATGATTTGGGAGTTGAACCAGATTGACTAAATTGTTGCTTCTCACAGCCAACAAGCTTGACTTAATTGTTGCTTCTCACACATTTAAGGTCCGGAGCCTGCAATGGGAAACAAGCTCTCTAAGAATGATGAGCTGATGACAAGTTTTGCATGCCAAAAGTTAGAGAGCCAAATAAGGTGCAAACAGGATCCTTCCCAATATCTTCTTACGGTCACTTTACAAGGAAATTAAAAACAAAACCCCCACAACAGTGGCACACATGAGTTTGTGAAAGTAAAGTACCTGGAAACAGTGGTGCACATGAAATTAAAGCAAAATGTTGCAGAGGTGCTTTGGAGGAAAAACACTGGCACACATGGAGCTCATGAGAGTGGAACCAAAAAGCAGTGGGCTACGGAGGGAAGCAGGATCCAATTCAAAAGGGGAGGACAAAATGAGATGCAGCAAAGAAATTATCACCCCGCTCAGGAAAAAAAACACTGGGGACGCGTTCCATATCGCAGTAGGAGATCTTTCTGTATATCCTTTTCACACAGATATCACCTAAACCACCATTACGAAGTATTTCTCAAAACAATTTGTGCACATGTAGAGGCAGCTTCTGCTCCCTAACCTCTCTGTTCCCTTAATGGAAAAGCTTTTCCTCTCTGTAACTATTAAGGAGATGTTTGGATGGGCGCCAAATTCATAAATTTGACAAATTTTTAATTGCCAAATTCATGAATTACATAATTAATATGTTTAGTTAGCTTTACTGATAAATTAAGTAATTGTTCAATTAGCTAAAAGTGGCATATATCATGGACTTGACAATTAAACTTAAAAGCTAAAATCTCCCAATTTACGAAGTGGGGGACCCAAGGTCTTTCTAGCGTTAAGCTCGAGAAGGTTCCCTACACTCCACAAAACATCCACTTTTGTGACCTTTGGTGTGATGAAAATGATCTTCCAATCAAATTGATATTTGGGAGGGATGACCAATCAAAGGCAGACCTCACATTACGAAAGGTCCAAATCAATGACCCTTCATAGTATAATTAATATAGACCATCAAGTTTATGAGTCACTGCTCATATGGTTAGCAGCATCTGATCAAAGAAATTTTTTTAGAGTGAATGGCAGTCCATTATTGATAACAATCAAACCTTTTCTGAATCATCTTTTTTCCTTGATGTTGATTGGTGGTTTGGATCACACAATCAAAGTTATTTTTTTTCAGAGGGACAGATAATGAAAGGTGGGCACCACATAGAGTGTCTAGATCACAGATAGGATATTTTCTAGTAATAAAGAATATGGACCATACCCTTAATGTGTGTGAGTGTGTGGACTGTCAATTTCCTATCAATTGATTGAATGGTGAAAATCATTATATCAATGCTTTTCACTATATCAATGCAGATCTTCGTGAGGATGGGAATCAAATGTGAGCGGTGAGCCCAATGTCATGCATGGTCCAAATCAACAACTAGACCTCCCTATTATAATGAATATGAACCATTGATCAAATGGTTGGGATCATTTGATCAAAGTGATTTTTAAGAGGGATGAGCAATCAAATGTTGGCCCAACATGATGGATGCCCTAGATCAATTACCATAACTTCTCTATTAAGATCGATATGGTCGCTCCCATTTTCCTAGTCATTGGCCAAATGGTTAGAACAATTCCATCAAAGTGGCTTTTAAGAGGGATTAGCAATCAAGGGTCCCACATGAATGGTCCAGATCATGTATAAGAGGGATGGGTAATCCAAACGTGGGCCCACATTCCGGATAGAAGTCAAATGTTTCTTTACGATAAATATGGACCACACAGTTCTAGCCATTAATTTATTGTTAGGATCATCCAATAAAAGTGATTTTATTTTATTTATTTATTTTTTTGGGGGGTGGGGGGCAATGAAAGGTGGGTCCACTTGATGGATGGTCCAAACTATAGTTGCACAAAGTGTGAAGCCAAGTGGCACCAGATCCCGACATAAGAGTTGGGAAGCATCTGTTTCCGAATGTCTCAAGTACAAATAGGTGGGAAGATGGAGCTGGAGTGCATGTTTGAAGGGCGAATTGAAGCAGGAGCAGAACCCAGTTAGAAGGTTTGTGATGCAGGACAATTAACCACTTGCTCCAAAAGCTTGAACTGAAAAATCGAACTGATAGAGCATGGCGAATTGATCCCTTTTATCTCATAGCCCAGGCCCCAAATCCATGGGTTAGGTCCTCGGCCGAAACCTCCTCGTGGGCTCCAAATTCATGGGCTCCGCCTCACACGACCCCAAATCCATGGGTTGTGCAGGCCACCCACCTTGAGTGTGCTCCTACATCCACAGGCCACCTGATCGAGCCCGGTGTGAAAATGCCCCCGCATTAATCACCCCCGATGAGGAGTGTCGAACATGAGACCTCCCGCTCTGATACCAATTTGATGCAGGACAGTTAACCATTTGCTCTAAAAGCTCAAACTGAAAAATCGAACTGATAGAGAATGGCGAATTAATCCCTTTATCTCATAGCCCAGGCCCCAAATCCATGGGTTGCCACAAATCCAAGGGTTAGGTCCTCGGCTAAATCCTCCTCGTGGGCTCCATGGGTTTCGCCCCCTTGTGAGCACCAAATCCGTGGCCTCCGCCTCACACGAGTCACCCGCCTCACACGGGCCCCAAATCCATGGGTTATGAGGGCCACCCACCCCGAGTGTGCCCCTACATCCATATGCCACCCCACTCAAGCCCGGTGTGAAAATGCCTCGGCATTAGTTTGTGCAACTAAAGTCCAAATGTCTGATAGAAACTCTTTGAATATATTGTATATGGACCATCCCAAGTTACTTGGATCGTGCACGTAGTATGGGAACGAGCATGCAGTATCACGACTTTCCCGAATGCATGGTATATTAGGGGGGGACCAAGTTTGTCACTCCAACACATACTATATACACAACATAGTTACATATAAAAACTAATATTTTGACATTGCAATTTAATTATGAAGAGGGATGATTATTATTATTATTGTACATCAACATGGTATTATGTGCCTACCATTGCATAAATCAAATAATATATATCTACATTCTCAATATAAATATTATGACTTAATCAATGGTAGGAGTAGAGAATCACAACTCTGGTGCAGGAAAAAAAAAAAGAAAAAAAAGTGATGCAGATCACAAAAATGACGATAATCAGAATCGTGTGATTTACAGTGGAAAACTTGAGGGGGTTGACAATCTAGATAAGATTGGACAGTCCATTTCCTATCCATTGATGGATGGTTAGGATCATATTATTAGAGTGGTTTTCCAGAGGGGTGAGCCACATCATGGGTGGACCATTTCCAATACAATCAATATGGACTTCATTTTTATAGCCATTGATAGTTGGTTAGGATCATCCAATCAAAGTAAGGAATGGGCAGTCAAAGGTGGTCCTCACATGATGATGGTCCAAATCAATGATCGTACCCTCTTCCTCCCTCCGCGTGCGTGCGTGCATGTGTTACATCCATTATTCAACTTTTCTATAATATAATTTATATCTTTTGGATCGTCCAATCTCTAGAGATTTTTAAGGAATCTAGAAATTAATGTAAACCTCACTTCCAAAATAAAATTTTGATTAGGCTACCAAACTAAAATTTGGAGAATTTCACAAAGAAAACCATAAAATAAAACTTGCTATATTTTACCAGCTCAAATGTATTGGTTGCAAGAGACCCTTTTTGTTTCTATTTTTGGGTAAGCAGCAACTTTTGAGGAGACAATAGGACCACCAGCAAATCTTTCCAATCTGATGGCCTTGCCATCCGTAGCAATTACAAATATCACTAAGCTGGCTAAAGCGACAAAAGATGCAGCTTACTCAGGATATATTTGCATTCTTCAAAGACCTACACACTACCACGCCAGCTGACGTCCGCATAGGATGCCCTCCAAGGACAGCAACACAAGAATCAGTAGTCTTGAGATGAGGCTGTATAGATTCCCAGATCTTTTTCTTTTGAACCTGTCGTGTTCATTGTAATAAGCATAGACAGAAAGAAACAGGGTGAATGGATGTCCAGGACAAAGGGTTCAACAAAAGACTAAAAAAGATGTCCCTGACATGTTCGTCTAGTGTAACCGCATGTAGATGAAACAAAAATGACCTTAGTGTGTTTCCCATTAAAAGAAAAAAGAAAAAAAGGCCCTTAGCATGTTTACCACAGATGATCAAATTCGTGAATGCTTTCTCACGTCTCCCGCAACAATATTAGGCAGCTGGCTTCCATTTTTAGGTGCAAACAGGGATCCTTCTTCTTATCTTGGGTTACCGTTGTGTATTGCAACATGGCTAAGCATCTTTGGGACAAAGTCATTGAGAGAATAGAGAGAAAATTAGCTAGGTGGAAGCATCGGTATCTTTCATTGGGGGGCCATCTAACTCTTATCAAATCGGCCTTCACCAATATGTTGATTTATTTCATGTCTCTATTTAAGTGTCCTAAGCCAGTTTTAGATAGGCTAGAGAAATTAAGGAGGGATTTCTTTTGGAAAGGGACTGGGGATTCTGCCAAGTTTCATTCGCTTAAATGGGACGAAGTTTACAAGCCACTAGCTGAGAAAGGGGCTGGTTTGAAGCCACATTCATTGTCCTAAGCCAGTTATCTCACCCTTGCTTCAAGACAAAGACTCGCCCCATCCCTTTGGTTGTTTCTTTACACGCTCGCTTCCACCCCACCCCCCCCCCCGGTGGGGGATAACAGCTTTCGCCTGGCTTGTAGGAAGGAAAAGAGTTCTAACTATACACAGCCTTCAAAGGAGGTCTCCCATCCTCCCGAACATATGTTTCGTGTGCATAAGGGATGCAGAATCTATCGATCATCTTTTCATTCATTGCCCCTTCGCACGCCAAGTTTGGGAGCACTTCTTCCGCATTTTTCATATCTCATGGATGATGCCGAAGTCAATTGATTAGCTCTTGTGGGCTTGGCATGGAGGAGTGGGGAAGTCCCGAAAATCCATTTGGAGACTAGTTGCGATGGGAAATTTATGGTTCATTTGAAACGCCAGTAATAGTCATTGCTTTCATAACAAGTACTGCTCTGTTGTAAAACTATTCATATGTTGTCTTGGAATGGGCTTTCTTTGTAAAATCAGCTATGCTCGCTGATCTTTCCTCCTGGTTTTCTTCTTAATTCCTGTATTTTTTCCTGCTTTCACGGTTACTCAATAAATATTTTTGTTATCTCTCAAAAAAAAAAAAAACACATTGGAAGGTAGTGCATGTGGTAGTGATGGTGGTAGTGGTGATGATGCGCACAAAACATTCTCAATGAAAACAAATAAATTCAAAATATTCAATCACAAGCAAGCATTTGATATTTCTAGAGAGAATAAACATTTACAAGAATTCCCATCAATTCATTGTAAACTTTGTTGTGCACAAACTACAAATAAGAAATGTGTTGAAACAACATATGCATGAACTGACCATAAAACATTATTATCAAAAATTTGAAATCATCTGAGAAAGAGTAGGAGAATTATCATGTTGAAGGAATTCCAAAATGTAGCTTTTAAAGGAGCTACCTGGGACAAACAAATGCAGTTTCTTTGGAAAACAAAATTTAACATATGAACTTGGAGCAATTTAATAAAGTATGGAAGATTGAAGCTTCAAGACAATACCTGATTAGGTGTAGCAGCATTTAGTTGCTTTTCCTTTTCATCTTCTGACCCAAACCAAATTCTTTCACCGGGGATTGAACCTTCAGGTGGCAAAAGAAGCTCAACATTCTCATGTGATGCATCAGAAGCAGCCATAAGCATCCCATTTGACTTGACACCACGCATGTTCCTTGGCTTAAGATTAGCAAGGACAATAACTTTCGTGTCCTGCATGTGATATCTATTCGTATCAAATAAAACTGCATGAACTGAAATTACTTAATTCTCTTCTAAATAAAAGAATGTAATAACACATGTTAACACAAACAAATATAATATATATGTTGAAAGCATTAAAGAAGGATTAACAAATAATGCATACAATTTCCTCGTGGTAACTTATGATGATTTCATATAGTATGCATTTTTCTCTACTTAGACTATGACCATAAGCTCAAGCAAACCTAGATCCCACCTCCCTCTTGGCAACCTCATTGCCTTATTAAATCCACCATGAAAAATCTCCCAACGTACCACTTAAGTACTTGTCCCTCTTCAAAATTCAAGCAGGAGTAGTAGCAAAGAGGCTTGCAAAAGAATTCAATGAGATTTCCTCTAGGAGATTGGGAGGTATACTACAATTGTCGCAATTTATTTTTATTTTACTTTTTCAGAGAACAAAAAAAGAAAAGAAAAGAAAAAAGCAGAAAAAACACAAAAGAATATAACCCAACTCTACAACTCAAAAAAATGAGAGATTGGCTGGATTATCAGGCTTTACACAGAAGCCGAACCCAAAACATTATATTCGACTTCCCTAATGACCTCCTCGTACAAAAATTTCCAATTTCGAAAGCATCACTTCATATGCTTTCCCCATATGGACCAAAGCACCACAAGAAATAGAAGATGCCCCAAAGCTTTCCCATGTTTACCCACCCCGCCTCCATGCTAAGCCCAAAATAAGTCTACAATCAAACTCGGCATAACCCATGCAGAATGAAGAGCAGAAAGGAAGGAGTCCCACACCTTTCAAACAAAACTACAATGAATGAAAAGGTGTTCAAACGATTTTGCATCATCCATGCACATCAAACAAATATTAAGGGGAATGAGGGCCCTTCTTTGCAAATTGTCTATTGTTAAAACTCTCTTTCTTCCCATGAGCTAAGAAAAACTGATGCAGAACAATTAACCACTTGCTTTAAAAGCTCGAACTAATAGAGCATGGCGAATTAATCCCTTCATCTCATATAGCCCAGGCCTCAAATCCATGGGTTACGTCCTCGGCCGAACCCTCCTCGTGAGCGCCAAATCGGCTTCCGCCTCCTCGTGGGCCCCAAATCCATGGGTTCCGCGAGTCACCCATAGTGAGTGTGCCCCTGCATCCCACAAGCCACCCCACTCGAGTCTGATGTAAAAATGTCACCGCATTAATCACCTCTAGTGAGAAGTTTCGAATATGAGAACTCCCGCTCTGATACCAATTTGATGCAGGACAATTAACCAGTTGCTCTAAAAGCTAGAACTGATAGAGCATGGTGAATTAATCCCTTTATCTCATATAGCCCAGGCCTCAAATCCATGGGTTAGGTCCTCGGCCAAACCCACCTCGCGAGCACCAAATCCATGGCTTTCGCCCTCTCGTGGGCCCCAAATCCATAGGTTCCATCTCACATGAGCCACCCACCTCACACAGGCCCCAAATTCATGGGTTCCGCGGGCCACCCACAGGGAGTGTGCCCCTGCATCCCACGGGCCACCCCACTCGAGTCTGGTGTGAAAATGCCCCCGCATTAATCACCCCCGGTGAGGAGTGTTGAACACGAGACCTCCCGCTCTGATAGCAATTTGATGCAGGACAATTAACCACTTGCTCTAAAAGCTCGAATTGATAGAGCACGGCGAATTAATCCATTTATCTCATAGCCCAGGCCCCAAATCCATAAGTTAGGTCCTCAGCCGAACCCTCCTCATGAGCCCCAAATCCATGGCTTCCGCCCCCTCGTGGGCCGCAAATCCATGGCTTCCGCCTCACACGAGCCCCAAATCCATGGGTCCCCCCCCTCAAAAAAAAAAGTGTGCCCTTGCATCCCACGGGCCACCTCACTCAAGCCTGATGTGAAAATGCCCCTGCATTAAAAGTCATCTGATGTAGGACGGTCTAAACTAAAATGCAAGTGTGAGCACAGAAATTATCCAGCGAAATAAACTAAGCAAATCAATTGAAATATTCAACATTCCACATCATAGTAAATATAATAACAAAGGAAACATGCAATATTTGCAGATCATCATCACAATCCTGCGGTACCGTATTCAATCATGCATGGATTGGATCCGGCGAGGGATGGAACCTCCCGATCTTGCATGGTTTCAATCCAACAATCAATGCAGCTTCTCTAGTCCAGGAAATCAAATGATTTCTGGAATAGGGACGACTGAAAAATCTGAGAGAGGGTTGGGATCAATTCTCAGATTTTCAGGGTCAATAGCAATCAAAGAATACTATGCATAAAAAGAGAAGAAGAATGTTGAAGGAGTAGAAATAGAATTTAGAATAAGAGAAGAGATTAGGAAAAGAGAAGAAATTACCACAGAGAGAAAGGGATAGGAGGCACCAAGCTTTCATTAAAAAAAACATTATTAGGTTTAGGGTAGAAAACTCCATATTTATAAAATTTAGATTTCACCTATGACAAAAGAAAAGGAAAGGAAAACGCACAAAACAAAGATTTCTAAAAAATAAAAAAATAAAATTCCGCGCAATAGATCAGTCTTCTAACCCATCCTACACGTGTGTCCTCCTAATGTGGGGCCTTCAATTAATCCAGGGACACGTGTAGGGTCTTCAAAATCCTCATTGGTTGCGCCACGAACCATCTTCGAGCCATAAAGATGTATTCGTCGGCCGCCTTCGTCTTTTATAAACTTTGAGTCATCACCATCACTCTAGGAGGAGCATCGTATGACCAAAAGAGATGCAAGAGATGAAGATTGTGGGTCTCCCCGTTAATTAACTTATAAAAGGAGCGAACGGAGAAGAGGCCCGAACTATGAACTTTCCAAACCATTACATCTTTTTCTTGAATCGAAGGGGCAACATTCTTCAATCTGACCAATAAATCCACAAAATCAAAGAACTCATTGGACATATCCCTATGACAAGGAGCGATGATGAGAAGGAATGATCATTCATTTTGCAAGCAATTCCTAAATTTGGAAATAAATCTAGAGGGGGCCAATCGTTGACAAAAGGTGTTAAATTCAAAGTAGGTGGCAGTAAAAGAATTTGTTTTGGAAGGGTATATGGCTTAAGAGACCACACTTGCTTTTAGACTTCCAAGGTAGTATTCTCTCACCCGGGCGAATTCTCTTGTTAAGGAATATGTTATTAGATTGTGGATGGAAAAATTGTTTGGTCATTCCAATTCGACACAATATGTGGGACTATAAAATTGTGATGGTGGTGGATCTCCTTCATCTTCTTAGGAGATAGCCCTTCCTATATCCCACCTTCGACCATGAGTGATGAGGATTTACGCGCGTCATCCATTCGAGTGTATGCAAGGAAGAGGAGAGCATTGGTATCTATATGGCTAGACAACCCATACACGTGACCCACTTGGCCCGGATCATCATGAGCTACATTCCAAGGAGTATTGGGCCGTTGATCTTCATCGTTATATCATTTCGACCACTAGATCGCGATCGAGGACCATTATCACCATCGAATCGAGATCGCGGCCACCCATGGGGCCCGATGGGCGGCATATAGGCCATTTGATGGCATAGATTTGTTTTAGGGTTTATTTGTTAGTTTATTTTACATTTTTGGACTTTTATGAGCTCTATGTTACATTTTATTTAGTTTTAGGGATAATTTGGTAAATTGATAATAAAGGCATTATTGTAATTTTTACCACCCAAGTTCTTTCTCTCTTCATGTGATTTGAAGATTGCTTCCAAGTGATTTGGATTTAGGTTTGGTGTGATGCCATTCCTCTTCAACGGAGGTGCGAGGCTTTCTTTTTTCTTCCATTTTCTCTCTTTGCTTTGTTCAAAGAGGCATTTTATGCAAACTTTCATCTTTTTCCTTTTTGCTTTTAATCTATACATATGCAAATCCCTTCCTTCTTTCTTGCTTACTTCACCCACATTAACCCAACCAAACCCATACCTGTGAAATCATCAAACCCTAGCCAAAACCGTCCACACATGTGACCGTATGACCACACATGTGAGTCATCATAGTTGGTCGTACGGCCAGCCCTACACTCTTCCTTATTTCCCCATCAAAACCCCCTTGAATCCCTAACACTAACCCCAACCTAAACCCTAGATCCCTAAATTCCCAAATTTCCCAAATCCTCTAAACCCTAGGTTCCTAATTACCGTAATTGACCTGAAATTTCCAAACACCTAACCCTCCAATTCTACAATTCCCATCACTTAGGACTTGAAAACCGAAATCCTTTAACCAATCAAGCAACCTAAGCTGTAATTTCACCTTTCCCCGAAATCCCATGAACCCTAGATTAGCCTAAACCCTAATTAAGCAAACCCTAATTAGTATTAGCTTCCCCTTTTGATTTAAATTAGTTCCTATGCTAATTGGATGTTTCTACATCCATAAGATCCTATCAATTAGTGTTTTAATGGTCATGCAATGTGTACTTATTACATATGTGCCTTGAAATTCTCATGGTCTAATGCATGAGTATTGATATGTATGATGATTTAGCGTAGTTTGTAAATTTTAATTATTTAGATTAAGCTGCTGATTGATCTCACTTGTTTATTTATCCACATGCATGTGTCTTGCATCAATGAGTCCCTTCACTTATGGGGCAACTAATTCCTCCATATTTAAAATACCCATAAACTCCATTCCAAATTTGACGGGTCTATTTGGTTTTCCAATTACAACAGTAATTGGCTAGAAATGAGTAATGATTACTAACCCTTGTAATTGAGTGGTGACATCACTTACATTTTATTGCAATGATCACATTATACCTAGGGGTGTACATCGAGTCGAGCCGAGTCGAACCGCATCGAGCTAGCCTCAGCTCGACTCGGCTCGGCCACTAGCTGACCCCAGCTTGAACTCGGCTCGGCTCGGTTCTCGAGCCTGACTGGTCAGCTCAGCTCTGTTTGGTCAGCAGCTCGGGCTAGTTCGAGCTGAGTTCGCCTGTGCAACATTTTCTCAAACACATGGACCGCACCTTCAAAATCTCACTGTATGTAAAACAGCAATAGTAGTTTTACAGGTATTTTATCAAACACCTTCTAAGCAACATAAAAATCAAGAAAAAAAGGGTATTTGTTTCATATACATACCTTCCTTGGCACCAGCCACACTTCGTTGAGTCATTTCATCAAACGCTTGGTGAGCAACATCAATATCTAAGTAACCGAGTCACCGAACTGGTTTGATCCGAGTTCGATTCGAGTTGGGTTCGATTCGAGTCGAGTCGAGCTGAGGCCAGCTTGAACTCGGCTCGACCTCATTTTCGAGCTCAAAAAATCAGCTTAACTCGGCTCGAACTCAGCTTCGAACCAAGTCGAATCGAGCTTTTTCAAGTCGAGTCGAGCGAGCTAATAGAGCTAGCTTGATTCATGTACACCCCTAATTATACCATTGTTTGCTTTACAAGGGAATTACCATTAAAATGGGCCTTTTGGTATGTAAAAATGTAATGATTACAATTTCCTTTTACCTCTTTACTTCACATTTGTATTTAACTCTCATTTTTTGTGCAATAATTCTCTCTTAACCAAACACACTGAAAAGTAAATTATGGCTCGTTTACTTTAAATTACACCAGAAATTAGAAAAACAAACACACCATAAGTGAGGGACTTCGAATAAATTACCATATTCTCATGAGATTCAATGCCTAGGAGCTATGATAATATGGAAGCTTTTCGCTCTTCGATCTTGTAAAGAACTTTTGTACACCATTCCCCAAACCTTATTTTGATGAGTTTCAATGTTTTCATGAACTAAATCCAACCCACAATTCTTAGAAATTTGGTTCTTTTCTTTTCCTTTTTTTTTTTTGAAGATTAACATCAATTTATGAAGATTAACATCAATTTATTTTAAAAAAAATAACCGCTAAAGGCAAGAAAGAGAACAGGAAAGGCCTGCTACAACCAAAAAAGAGAAATAAAATACTAGGATCAGAGATCCAGAGATAGAAACAACCCAAGAGAAAAAAGAGGACGAATTCTAGAAGCAATGATTATTGCTTATTCCAAATGGCCCAAAGGGTTGCCAGAATAACCAAACACTGACTAACTCTGAGATCCTTCCCAACCAAGGTGTTCAGTAACAGTAACAATGGCCATAACGGGCACCATCGTTACCTTTACGATATGGGGCATAACGGCTGTTACAGCCCCATAACGGCCGTTACGGTCTTTTTTTTTTTTAATTGAAAAAAATCTCGAAAAACCTGTATCTGCCCCATAATGTTGATTAAAAAGTATGAAAAACATGTATTTGCCCCATAATAGACCATTATGGGGCTGTTATGACCTTTATAGGGGACGTAACGTGCCGTTAATGGCAATTATTGGTCATTTTTTTTCATAATGGCCGTTACGACCCCGTAACGCGCAACGGTTGCCACCGTTACCTTTACGTAACGGCCTTTACAGCCCCATAACAGCCTTTACGGCACACCATGTAATCCCAACACATCCCCCATGCTAGGCAAAAAGGAGATCCTCAACAGAATAAGGCATAAACCCAAAAGGTGTAGTGAAGGACCAGGTGAAATTTGGCTTTTCCTACCAAATATCCCCAAATAAAAAAATGGTGAAGGACCGGGTGAAATTCCTGATGTTTCCAAAACAATCAAGTTCTCATTTGGTATCGGTTTTGGTCAATTGGATTTGTTGGCACTGCCAAACTGATTTCCAAAGAGACATAAACTGGAAGGTAGTCCAACTTTCTCTTAACTAGCGGCTAGCCTTTAGAGATTATTCTTCGACATCAAAATACCTCCTTGTGAAGGCACAAATACAATCAAGTTGCTTTGAGTAATGAACTCTAGAAAGCTTATCATGCTTGTCTTTATACTACTTCTACCCAACTTCTTGAGAGAGAACCTTATCATGTTGAAATCAACCTGAAGAATACGTGGTATATTACATAAAGGAATTGAATTGAGTTCAACTTGGAAGTCTTCCCTTCTACCATCCTTTGTGAGAGCATGGATTCAAGATGACCAACTAGAAATTGTCACAATTTAAGATAGCTTTATTAGTAGCAACACAAATTAATTGGGTTAGAATCATAAACTTTAGCACTTCATGACTCCAATAATTATACATCTGCCTAAGTTTCCCCTCAACGAAATGAAATGTAGGAAATCCCAATCAAAATCTTTTAAAAGCCAACATTCTATAGTCAAACTCTACAACGACCTTTCAAATTTTTATTCTTGAAATAGAAAATGTCAATTCCTTACTTTCTCGTCCTAAACCCTAGAAGAAGAAAAAGTCACATAATTACAACTCCAGCTAAGTGGTGAAGAAGGAGGAGGAGAAGGCGCATAACTGCAAGCGGTGATTTATCTATTGGTATCGACACATGTATCACACCCTTGGGATATAGAAACATACCAGTATTGCATGGGAAATATCGCATGTACAACAGAATGCATTGTTGTTTTTGGGAAACAATGCAATATTGGTCGAATTTTTCAACAAAAGTTCATTATGCACTTAAAACTCAAAGATCAAAATGAACAAGTACATATAATAAGTTTCCTTTGCAAGTGATGTAATTATATCTAGAATTAGTTCATATCATTTACAAATCATAGAAGATATGTATGAAAAATATTTTACAAAAAAAAAAAGAGGCTTTCAATGTATGGTGCATTTATTTAAAAAATAATTATTATTTTTTATAATTTAAAATTTAAAATTTTATTTTTGAAATAAATAAATGAGTGTGGTTGAGGTTAACATTAGTATACACTCATAAATACTTAAATATTGTGAACAAATAACTTCTAGCCAATATAATTTTTTTTTAAAATTATTTGTTTTTCGATATTTTTATAGAGAAATTTCAATTACTTCCGTCAATCTGTAGATCAACCTATAAAGCACTCTCACATGATTTTTTCACACTCTAATTGCAAGTTAAATGGGTAAAATAGGGAAATTTTGAAATATTCTCCACATTTCCCCCAAAATTGAAAAGTGAAGGTCAAAATCTATGATTGAGCATGCAAAATGTGCAAAATTATGGATTATTGACTCCATTTCACATATCCTAAGCAACTTAAACAAGAGAAACAATTTAAATTAAATTAACAAAAACTCACAAATTGAATTCCCAGTACCATATGCTCTCTTATCACAATTTTTCCACCCAAATCCCCTTTTCTCTTCAGACAAATGAAAAGGATTGGTAGAAATCCCCTTAGGATGTAATCCCATTAAAAAATTCAGAGAAAATATATATATATATTTCGGTGATTTTCTCTTTTTTTCAGAAGGGGTTTGACGCAGAATCCATATCGTTGACTAAGTGGTGAAGAAGTGCACTTCTTCTTCTTCTTCTTCACCACTCGATTGCACTTGTAATTATGTGACTTCTTCACCTTAAGAAGCTAATTGAAATTGTACTAAGGATCCCTATCGGAGGGGGAGCATATTTCTCAGTCGGTTTCTATAATTTGATCATTTGAATTTCTTGTACATTCCACGTTCCCAAAACGGATCCTATCAAATATTTCACATTTTCGATGATCACTCAGTTGCACTGTAATTATGTGACTTCTTCTTCCTCACTACTCAGTTGCAGTTGCAATTATGTGACTTCTTCTTCTTCTTCTTCTTCACCACCATTCAGTCGCACTTGGAATTATGTTGACTACTTCTTCTCCTTCTTGACGTCACATGCAACCAAGTGGTGAAGAAGAAAAAGAAGTCACATAATTGCAAGAGTGACTAAGTGGTGAAGAAGAAGAATTAATCACATAATTGCAAGTGCAACTGAGTGGTAAAGCAGAAGTCACATACTTGCAAGAGTGACTGGGTGGTGAAGAAGAAGAAGAAGAAGTCACATAATTGCAAATATACCTTCTTGGTTATCGATTGTCCGATGTGTACCAGTAAATCCGGACTGTCCATCTAATGCATCTTACTGCATGAGCAATGAAGAAGAAGAAGTCTCATAATTGCAAGTCCAAAATTACATAATTTCAAGTGTGATTAAGTGGTGAAGAAGTCACGTAATTGTAACTGTGACTGAGATATGGACCTTAACTCACAATATTTAGCTTCTCCAGTTGATTGTCCATGAGGGCATTGTCCCCAATAACAAGCCATGAAAAGATCAATGCATAGAGTGGCAAGCGGAATATTACTCCATATTACTCTTTAAAGGGTTTTACCGATAAAATCCTATCTGGTATCTTGACCCAGATGCAACCAACTCCCCTAAGCTTGGAACCAACATGCTCAGTAGATCATTCCTAGAAATAGAAACACGGCTAGACCACAATTGACCAAGCCCTACTTGCATCTTGGTCCTTGTGCTATCTGATCCAGGGAAAAAAAAAAAAGTTCGATTAATTCCAGAGCAGAGGATTCAAAACCTTCAACTAATTCCAAAGCAGAGGATTCAAGCTCAGATCCTCCTATATGAAGGCAAGAACTGAGCAATAAGTTTAGTCTCCGTTTAGTCTCCCATTGAGGATGAAGCATAATTAAGATCATGTTGATAGTGGTTAGTGAATTTAGATCGCTGATTATTTTCACTGAGCAGTTCATCTGTTGGCCACAGGCTAGATTGTGGTGATCATGGGATGTGTTCATCTGGGAAATGCAGCCCTTCTTTTCTAAAATGATAATGCAGCCCATGATTGGAATGTGCGCAGAAAATGGATGGCGGATGAGTCCTACCGCTTGAGAAATGGTAGAAGATGAACAAAAATAATGTGGCGGGCCCTTTTGCTTTTTCCAGGAGCTATTAACTTTGATCCAGTTGTTCCCATATGAGTGCTTCAACCCTGATAGATCCCGAATCCCATCAGAAATACATTGTGTTTGTGTGGTTTATTTCTAGATAAATTGCTTTTAGAGGTTGTTTGGATGCCTGTAAATTATTTAAGTTGTAAACGATTAACAGGTGTAAATCATTTACAGTCTGTCCTGTTTAGCCTGTAAATGGAGAGCCGTTAGGTTAGGCTGTAAATGAAATCCCTAACTTTTTGTCATCCAAACACAATGTGTAAATGATGTACATGTAAATCATTTACAACTTGACCCATTTACAGGCATCCAAATGACCCGCATCCTAAGAAGATTCCAAATGACCCCTTAGGTTTTAAAGGGACGCCTCCTAAGAAGATTCCAAGGATCTCAGAACACAAGAGAGGATGATGAGTGAGTAAGAGGACGCACCTGAAGCTCCTCTAGAGGGATGAATTTGACAAGACCACTGCATATCGTCCTAGGTTCAGGTTCGCCCACATCTACCTCTTCGACATAGAGGGAATCAGCTTCTGGATGCATCCAGGCTCTTAGGATACGTCCAACTCTCATGTCCAAGGCATCAGCAGCTTCCTTTATTGGATCGGAGGAGGAGGAAGAGGGTATAGAATCGACAACGCTGGTCTCCGCAGCCTCCGAAGGTGCACAGAAACTCCTGAAGGGAAACCAGCTGCTCCCGGTTACTATTGGTGGGCATTGCTTTCTTTGTTTGAGGGGGAATGAGAAGCCTAATATCGGAAAGCGTGCGTTGAAACAACAGCTTCGGTAAGAGACGACAAGGAGTGCTCCGTTTCTCAGAACAGCGCTGCCCATCACTGTGTCTGGTGATGTATGCCGTGTAAGAGAAATCGGATAATAATCTCCTCTTATCTGTACCACTACCGTACCGTATGGATTCGGTGCACAGGGGCTATGGCACGTGCGACGCACGTGGAATGAACGGTCAGACAGAGAGATTGGGAGACTGGAGAGAATACAATAAGAGGGGGGCGGAGGGACGGCAGTCCTCTCTATTCATTACGTGTTTCACGCACCTCGTAAAACATAGGTTCTTTGGGCACCACCATTTCTAAATGTAAAATCCACTCCGTTCCATCAGCTTCTATACTCGCTCAAAAATAACCACCATTTCTAAATGTAAAATCCACTCCGTTCCATCAGCTTCTATACTCGCTCAAAAATAAGCTAGATCCAAAATTTGATTGGGCCACGCCATGTGGAACAGTGGGAATGGGATGGCGACCTTAGGATTATGTGTTGGGTCACCATGTGGTGTATCTTACCCGCTACTCATGTCTAACTCACCAGCAGACGAATAGATGATATATATATATATAGAGAGAGAGAGAGAGAGAGAGAGCCATGCTCACACACAACTAGTTGGACATTGCATTTTCGTCCAACTAGCCATGCATTTAACGAAGCCAGTCCCTCTTAATTAATGCAAGTAAATGCTTCCCGACTAATTTCATTTTGGCATGGAAAAGGGGCCACGGCTTGGGTGGACCCCATAGGTTTGTTAATGTAAAATCAACCCCAACCATCAGGTATGTCACTTCATGTTAGATTAAGGTTTCAAATTTCATACTCATCCTTAGTTCAGGTCGACCACACTATTGGAAACAGTGTACATGAAAAGGTTAACCCACTAAACTATTTCCCATGGTGTGGATCACATGAATCATATATGAATCTGATTTTTGGGACCCAAGCTTACTTTTGGTGTGACATCTAATGGATAGAATGGATTTCACAGTTTCGTCATGAAATGCCCTGTAAAAATCAAGGATGGATGTCTCCCTCCTAATTGTTCCCATTGGTGTGGCCCATATGAATCACGGGTTAACCTGATTTATTGGCTATAGGTTTATCACTGGATTACACATCTAATGGGTGGAGTGGATCTCACATACACGTCAGAGTGGGCCCATAAAAATCAGAGGTGGGAGTCCGTGTGGTTCCTTTTCCCAAGACACTACTGCTTGGCGTAATTTAATATGATAATTAATACTCAAAATGCTTGGAAGAGAAGTGGGGTTATTTTGGTAATTAATCCTGGTAATGCCAGCAGAGGAGTGATTTAAACGATATTTGGAAAAGAGTGGCCCGTTCGGGTCAGCTCACCACGGTGTTAATTTTAAATCACGGGTGGCCTTGATTTTTGTCTTATTTACCCGACATAAGATTACACATCTAATGGTTGGAGTGGATCACGCATACACATCAGGTGAGTCCCATAAATAAATAAATAAATCAAAATAGAGCGTCCGGCGAAATTCTTTTTTACAATAAAAAAGAGAAGTCCAAGTTCGTCGGGCTGGATTACCGTTTAGTGTCCAGCCGGTACGTATCATCCAACCTTTTGTGTAAATATGACATCCACTCCGTCTAATAGGTTGGCCCATCACAAGCATTACTTTTTTAAAACACCACAACAACCAAATATACAAGTCAGTAGGCCAAACACAATTTGGTTGATTTTAATGGTGGGACTTTCCATCTTAACTACTTACTATGGTATAGCCCAATCTAGTGTTGAATCTACCTTAATTGCCATGAACAAACACAAGGTGGCCCACATGATAGACGAGGTGGATCTACTCCACATGAACTCTTTCCTTCTAGGAAAGCAATGCCGCGTTACCCTTAGGAAGGTCAGGCAAACTTTATGCTAAATACTTTATGAAAATCCCGTGGTATTCCGTATTACCATATGACTTCCTGTGAATATACGAGATTTTCAAACTCTCAGCCATATCAGACACTGATTTGAAGAGTATAATCGGACCCACAAGAGGTGTGCTGTGTGGCCCAAAGGTCGCATTGAAGAGATTTCCCATGCATCATAGCCCATTTTTCCCACAAACGTCGATGTTTGTTTCAAATTTGCATTTCAGTGTATTTTTCAATATGCCCCATCCATATTTGGGCCCAACAGATGAACCGCTCAAAATCAACATACACATGACTGCGTCCAGCACAACAAATAACTTCAGCCTGTAGTTATTTGATTTGCAGGTCATTTCCTCATTGCAATTCAATTCCAAATTGCATCCAAACACAGTTTCCAACTTTTCAAGTCTCTGCTAGTAACTAGCAAATCCCTTCTCCAAAACCAAATGGAGATTGAATCATCGGGCCTACACGGTCCCACACAACAGCAAAGGTATAGCTTGCCCACACAGGATGCCCCATGGTGCCAGCGATCCAAACCATTGATCTGATGGACCTGTCTGCAGACAGCAGATGCCACAGAATATTTCTGTATTGAAGGATTCCAAGTTCGCAACACTTCAGTCGATGGACTATTTTGTTGAATGTGCAATACTGTTGCATTTCTCAGGACCTTTTCAGGTCATCCCCCATCCACATGAGGTCCATCAGATCAATTGGGATCAGAAATCGGCGAACCACACATACATAATCCTGCATTATCAGAAAACTTTAAATTTGCGGATGAGCAAGACTCTATAATTCCTACAAGCTAGCCAGCAGTCAATCACCTGCAAAGACCACTTAAGATTATGATCCGATGAAGACCACTTCTTCAGCCAATGGGGCTATAATGCTCTCAAACAGAAATGATCAGAATCAGAACTACTGATGACCACCCTTCCCATGGTTTTAAGACTCAGACGAGTTTTATGCAACTCATCTACGTCAACTCAGATTTGGCAGTAACCAATCATTTCCAATATGAGTCATTTCCACGAATTTCCCGATCAGTGGCTCATACTCAACTGCTTCAACTCGAGCATCCAAACAGGAATTCATCTTGCTAGAGTGCACCAAATCAGCAAGCTCCTGAACTTCCCTAGTTATCGATGGGACAAGCTCCGATGCTAAATCTGATAGTTCAGTCGCGGGCCCACTCAGCACATCTTCTCTAGCCACCGGAAACCTCAAGTCTGTGAATAACTGAAGTGCCTTTTCCGCAGCAGTATCTAAACTAAGTAATGCTGCTCTGCATTCCGTGATTCTTTCTGAGTAAGTTGTGTTTGTCATGTAACATCTTGCTGTCTCATTAGTCAAGTCATTTTCTTCATGATTGTCAGTGGAGCCTGAAGAGCTTCCACTTTTATCTGCACCCTACAATAGGTGTGGAATGGTAGCCGAATCTTAGTATGTATGATCAAGTTCTCAAAAATGTTAGCTGTGGGTTATGTTTAACAAGGCCTCAGCAAACTGGTATCCAGCACAAACCCAAAACGAGGAATGCTACTTGCAGCCATCAATCTCCAGGCAGCCTGCCAAAGTGGCTTGGTTGTATGAGATCCAAGCCATTCACCATGTGGCCTGCTGTTAATTAGTCCTGGATCGTAGATCGAACCATTCCATGCTTCTAAATATTGTCCAAAACCTGGTTGAGTTGTCACAATTTTGGTGGGCACGCAAAAGCGTCACTGGAGCAAAACTGACTGAAACTAAACGAGTTGAGGCAAGTCATACCAGTTTCTTTCTCCTGGCGAGTAGCACTTGGGAACCGCTATTTAAAACCATTGGCCAATTTTCTCATCAGGGAGGAAAGCATACACATGAACTAGCCTGTTTAAGCATCCAGTTATTCGCACACGCATGAGGCTCGCCTAATTGATTAAACTGGTCTGATTTTGACTAGGGCACATTAAGGGCCTGTTTGGATACCACCAAATAAGTTACTTTTTCTACTTACAACAGTAGATAAGTTACTTATTTCAGATTAGTAAGTTTGGTTTATGATTAGTTATAACTTATAAGTAACTTTTTTACTTAAAAATACATAATCACTTCAATTAATTTTTTTTAGCTTTTCTACTTTTCAGAAGTTGCTGAAGAGAGGAAGAGAGACGAAAGAGAGGAGAAGCCGATAAGTATGTTGTTTGCCAAACATACTTATCTTCTTAATAAGTAGAAATTAAGATAAGCTACTTGTGGAATAAGTAGCTTATCTTAAGCAACTTAAGATCCAAACGCACCCTAACTGAAGAGCTCCTGACGTATGGGCCAAATCTAATACGAGTATGTCATGGACGTGGATGGCAACCAGGTACGGTGACTACTGATGTGCAACTGCGAGTAGGATTCCTAACAAAGACTACTGAAACTAAAACATTTGCTGGTGGAAAAAACTTTATGCCCTCGATCATATAGTGTACGCAAGCTTGACTTATGTTACTGAAATCTTTTAGTAAATGAAAATTCTAAAAGAAATTGAAGTTTCATGTTTTAAGTGAAACAACCAAGATTCCCTTTAAATCAAGGTTTTAGAAACTAGAATGAACTGCCCAGGCCCCAAATCCATGGGTTAAGTCCTCGGCCGAACCCTCATCGTGGGCCTCAAATTCATGGGTTCCGCCTCACACAAGCCACCCGCCTCACATGGGTCCTAAATCCATGGGTTTTGCGGGCCGCCTACCATGAGTGCGCCCCTGTATCCCACAAGGGACCCCACTCGAGCCTAATGTGAAAACACCCTTGCATTAATCACCCCCATGAGGAGTCTCTAACACAAGACCTCCCGCTCTGATACCAATTTGATGCATGATAATTAACCACTTGCTCTAAAAGCTCAAACTGATAGAATATGGCGAATTAATCCCTTTATCTCATAACTCAGGCCCCAAATCCATGAGTTAAGTCCTCGGCCGAACCTTCCTCGTGGGCCCCAAATTTATGGGTTTCGTCTCACATAAGCCACCCACTTCACACGGGCCCCAAATCCATGGGTTCCGTCTCACACAAGCCACCCACTTCACACGGGCCCCAAATCCATGGGTTCCGCAGGCTGCCCACCCCAACTGTACCCCTGCATCTCACGGGCCACCTCACTCGAGCCCGGTGTGAAAATGCACCCGCATTAGTTACACTAGGACTTGAACAAAGACCCAGTGAAGGTTCTAATCATAGCCAACTCAAAATGAGTACTCGAACCAATTCCTTTAATTAGAATGCTTATATTGTAATATGATTTTTTATGTTTCTTGAGTGCTTTCAAGATTTTTGAGTCCTCAAATGGAGTTTCTGCATTAGAAAATGGGAGCAACCACATTAACCCGACTTATGCCTTGACCGTCAAGTTAACTCACAACAACTTCTAGTCAAGCAATAGTTCAACAATGGAAATTCCTCAGTGAGGTTTCTTTTATACATTGTAAATTGAATGCGCTTTGCACATGTTGGTCACCTATCATAAGGTAGAGAACCGTCTTTAGAGCTTTGGCCATGAAAACATCTCTGGGCCTTTTTTACAGAATACGTGTTCTCAACTGATATGTATATAAGATCTTCTCTAACTGAGAGTAGGTTTGTTCTTTAGCTTCATATGTGTGTGACGATATCCACCACATTTATTACAAAAAAAAAGAAGCAATTCCATCCCACTTAATACCCTAAAGGGGTATTTAGCGTATAGAATTATATGGTATTAAGTGCGATGGAATTTTATTTTTTATTTTTGCAACAAATGCACTTGTCTGTGTCACTTAATGCCATGGAAGTGAGCTATTCACTCTGGTGTTTGGATCATGTAGAATGTAAGGCTTGAATACATGTTTTGATTCATATAGTGTTTGGTTGTACATAGAAAACAACTACCAATCTCGAAATTCGTGTTAAAATTATAGTGAAAAGTAAGGTGGGGCTCACCTTGGTGTTTGTGAGTAATCCACCCCATTCATCTGTTTTGTGAGATCGTTTTAGGACATGATACGAAAAGTCAAGCAGATCCAAAACTCAAGCCGGCCATACGAGAGGAAGGAGCATGGAAATAATTTCCTACCGTTGAAACCTTCTTGAGTTCCACCTTGATGTTTATATGTCATCCCAACTATTTATAAGTTCATTCCTATTGGGATGAAATGACAACATAGAAAATTTTATATCATGATACGAAACTTTTGTGGCCATATGAATGTTTCAATGGCAGTCACTCAATCTCCACTGTTTTCTCCGTGTGACCCACCTGAGTTTTAAATCTACCTCATTTTTTGTCACTTACCCTATAATGATCCTGTAAAACAGATTAATGGGGTGGATTCTCCACAAATATCAAGGTGAGCCCCACCTCCATGCCCACCGTAAGAACTTCCTAGCTCATGCTGTTTGGAGGAAATCTCATGGATTTCACTTGGGAAAGCCATCTTAACCCTCCCTACTCCATGCATAGGATTCAATGTTGGAAACCTAAAATGAACTAAATAGGGATGATTTTTCAAACTAAGGGATTTAAAGTTTCATCCCACTTAGTACCATCTAATTCCATGCACCAAATACCCCTAAAGGTTTTGATAGAATGCTACCATGTTGGCCCAGTTTTCACCATCCAAAGGCACACTTAATAGCTTGCTGATTCATTGAGCAATGGATGACGTGAGCATGAAAGTATCAATTTTCACCATCCAACTGCACATTAATAGCTTGCATATTCATTGAGCAGTGGATGATGTGAGCATGAAAAGTGTTGTATTTTGTTTCAAAATATACATCAAATTTTGGTTTTTAAAATTTTCGATTTCCCTCAACATTTGAAAATTTTAATGCTTTTGAGTAGTGGATTTTGTCCCACATCGGATTTGACAAAAGAGAATATCTTTATATATAAGATTGACCTTTTGCCTTGGGCTTGAGTCCCATTCAGGGGACATGTGAATTTGGTTCGGGGGGGAGGGGGGCTATAGCAATTGTTCTAATTTGTGCCATTGACCACATGCGCGCGCGTTAAGTCGAGCCGAGTCCATGTCTGCGACGAGACAGGATGGGCTGGGCGCGGGTGCGGGTGCGGTGCGAGTGTACTCACGTGGGTGTGGGTGTGTGTGGGGGTATTTGCGAGACTTTATTTGTAAGAGTGTACTCGCACTTGCGCATTTTCGTTTTAAATCAGAGAGATGTGTCTGTTCCGGATAGTGGAGTCTACGTAAAGACTTCCAATTCATATTTCAAAAATACGAAAATCCATCTCTCTTATAAAACTTTCTCTGATATTCTGTTTTACAAATTTTAATTGATGACTTCGTTGCTTAGTCAGCGCAGCACTTTCGGGTTAAACTGCAAGTGGTTGGAGCCCGCGTACAGTGAGTGTACCGTTGGGACCGGGTTATAGTCGCTGTATCCTGGAGGTCGATTGCTCTGGAAACCTGTTGCACTCGGGATGCTGTCCAAGGGAAGCGAATTCAATTTCAGGCTGAGTGACTCACGTCACGCTTCGAATCAAATATATAAGTTTTCCATCTCTAATTTGATTTTTTTTTTTTTTTTGGTTCTAGATTTTAATAGTCTATTTAATTCAACCAAATATTCCAACAAAAAGTACCAAATATTGGATATATAGTGCACTTGTTAAAGTGGCCCACACATGTTTATTGAATTTGAACCTTTCTACAAACGTCTAATTTCATATACAAGTGCGATCAACTTGATCCGCGGACCAATACCATTCGTGGTGTACATTACCTAATTAGAGGCCTGCCATGGAGCCTACATTCTATCCATTATTTATGCTATGTATAACCTCCAAATAAAAAATTATAAAGAAAGTACAAGAATAATTTGGATTTGAAGAAAAAATAAACTAAGTATTGGATAGCTTTGATCTCCCAATCAGGTCAGATTATTTGGGGACCATCTATACACGGGGAGCCTCACCCGAAACAATAGCTTATGTTGATGTAGAAATACAGTCGCTCTTTCCCTTGGCTCGTGAACTTGCACAAAGAGCAAGCAAAGAAGATTTTGGCTCATGTGCCAAGGACCCTTCGATGCCAATGTCAGGAATATGGGTCTAGTTGGGTATACAAGGGTTAGGTCTAGAGATTGTGCATGTCTCTCCTCTCCGAAAGCCTTCTTATTTATAAATGGGAAGAGGTGGTGGCATGGAAGGCATCTATTCCCGTTTTATCGGGGATAGAATCATATTAGGATTCGGATCCTGCGCGTGGCAAACTCTTCTGGATCTTCGGTGAGGAGATCCCTCGTGGGAGATGGTCTTCGTGATCCTCGGCACGAATCGCGGGCCGAAGGGGCCTTGGTTAGGTCAGGTTTGGTCCAACATTGGGGTCAGGTTCGGCCTGATGTTGAAGGGTTGATCTCGCTAGCTGGGGCTCTATCGTGTCGAGGTCGGGCACAGTCTTCTCACTGAAGTCGAGCTCTGTCTACCCGCAGAGGTCAAGCTCGGTTTCTCTAGTGAGGTCTAGCTTGGCCTGGGATTTGAGATGTGGTTCAAAGTGGAGGTCAGACCTATTGCTCGCGAGGGCACTTGACCTAGCCTGTCCTTCAGTAGGTCGGCCTATTTTCCCACGAGAGCTTAGATCGCCCATCCATGAGCCACACTTGTGAAAGCTCGAGACTTCAGTGCATATATGAGCACGGAGGTTCACATTATCCCTGTTTCATTTTGGGAGAATTTTTATTTATTTATTTATTTAAATAAAGCAGATGAGAGAGAGCATTGATTGGAGAGAACATTAAATGAAAAGAAAATACATAGCAGAGGCTTCCTCTCCTATTTAATGCAGATGTGTTGGAGGCCTCATTTATACGGAAGCAGATTGGCTAGTGTACCATACACCAGCTATATAGCTGTTGTAGTTACGTGTCTGTGAAGACGAGCACTAACGCTCCTCGAGCTCCGAGTTGTACAAACGATTCAAAGGAGATCAAAGTTTTATGGGCCCCACAGTGATGTATTTATTATATCTACACCCTTCATCTATTTTTAGAGATAATTTTAAAGCATTATCCAAAAAACGAATCATATCCAAAGATCATCTGGACCACACCATAAATAGAAGCGGAGATAATGATTTTCAGTGTTAAAAAATTTCTAGGGCCCACCATAACGTTTATTTTCCATCCAATTTGTTCATAAGGTCACAAAGACTTGAATGAAGAGGAAAAACAAATTTAATATTGATCCAAAACTTTTGTAACCCGAAAAAGGGTTTCAATGATAGACGTTCAATCCCCCACTGCTTTTTTCAGTGTCATCTAGTTGATAGTTAGATGTGTCTTATTTTTCTTCTCAAGCCTTAATATGAGCTCACCAAATGGATGGATGGTTTGGATATAACACATACCTCGTGATGAGACCCACAGAATTTGCTGACGTCAATACAACAATTATATAGCTGGTGTGAGCCAATCCGCTTCTTATTTATACTCCAACTCGTTGTGTGAGCATTGCTCTCTTGTAGACAAAATCTTGAGCTGGGACCTAGAACCAGCATAAACATTATGGGCAGCTTTTAGGTTGTACTTAGCTCATTGTGGACCTAAGCTGGGCTCAAGCTATTAATGGGATTTTCCTCCTCAGGTCAGAGGAGATGTGGTGCGGTTCAGATGCCATAAATAGTGGAATCATCGCACTGCTTGACCAGTCGAGAGCATTGCTCGACTAGTCGAGTGAACAGTGCTCAACCAGTCGAGGGTCACTCGACTCAAAGTCCAGCGAGCTCAGTGAACAGTGCTCGACCAGTCGAGGGCCGGCTCGACCAGTCGAGTGAACAGTGCTCGACCAATTGAGGGCCGACTCGATCAGTCGTGTGAACAGTGCTCGACCAGTCGAGGACTCTGCTCAACTAGTCGAGCTTACGCAAATTTGAGTCCGGATCTTGTGCGGACTGTAGAAATTGGAGGCAGTTTCGCAAGAGGTGCGAAAGGGAGTTTCCAAATCTATAAATATTGGTGCATAGGGTCTTTCTATGCAATGCAAAAGTGTTTCCTAAAGCTTTGCAAGAGTTTGCTAAATGGTTTAGGGCTATCAAAGGTGTGAGAGAGAGAGAGAAAGAGAGAGAGAGGAAGCTTGTAGAAGGGAGGTTATGCTCGTGGAGGTGATCTATTGTGCAATCAACATATCAACACTTTTATGTCCTCGTGATCGGTGAGATCTCTCTGTTATCTTTGTTTCTCTTACTGTTTATCCGCTCCTGCGTGAGTGAAGAAGGTTATAACGTTCTACTTCATAGTGGATTGTTGATCTGGACGAAGTCTCGTGGTTTTTACCTCTTTAAGGGTTTTCCACGTAAAAATCTCTTGTGTAGTGTGGTTTATGCTTTGATTTATTTCATTGCTTTACTATCCCATAATTCTAGTTTGTTTTGGTGTGGTTTATGCTTTATTTCATTGCTTTATTATCCCATAATTCTAGTGGATTTTGACTCAGACTCGACTCGAACTCGGCTCAGCTCGAACACACACACACACATACACACACACACACACTGCGCATGAGCTCCACAGTTTCTCTCTCTCTCACAGCACCAACAACAAAGCACCTCTATGACTTTATCTAATAATAATAATAATAATAATATATAATTGAATATTTGATTTGGAAGTTGGGTCAGGTGTCTGGGTTGAATCGGGTGTAAGTTGGGTTAGGTTGGGTTGCTGGGTTGAGTCAACTGCAAGTTAGGTGCTGGGTTGGGTTGGGTTGGGAGCAGGATTGACTCGATTCGAGGTAACCTCACCTCGGCTCGATCCATTAGCTTGACTCGAAAGGTTTGGCAAATAAGCCAGACTCCAATGGTAAGCTCGAGGCCGAGCTCAAGCTCGAGCTTGAACTCAAGGAGAGCACGGACAAGTCAAGTCGATCTTGGCTCACCTCGACTCGATTGGGCTCCATGTACAGTCTTCACGTTGGGTACAAGAAAATACCCACATTTCTGGGCTATTATTTCACTCATATCTGCACCTGCTAATGGGTGGGAGACTGGGAGCGGAATAGGTGTGGCCTGTGGGGCACACCTTGATGCATTTATTGTATATCCACACCGTCCATCAATTTTTCTAGTTCAGTTTTGGACATGAGGTAAAAAATGACGCAGATCCAAATTTCAAGTGGAGTATACTAAAAGAAACAGTAGTGATGGAGCATCCTACAACTAAAAACTTGTTCGGATCCACCGTAATGTTTAAATAATATTTATTTGACATCTAACCTGTTGATAAGGTCACAAAAAGCTGGATGGAAGGGAAAATCCAAAACTTGTGTGGCCCAAAAAAGCTTTTAATGGCCAGTCACCAGTGTTTTCTAAGTCACGGTCCACCTGAGATAAAGATCTGCTTTATTTTTGGGTTCATTCCCTAAATGGATCTACGGCCAGAAAAGCATCCAGGGGCTCGTGGCAAGGGTCGCACCGTTCATGTATGGCCTGGAATGAACACCGTGTCCCAAGCCTTTAATACGCAATGCTTAAAATACCAGATTTTTTCAGCAGAATATAAAAAACTATGCATTTTGTTTTTGTTCAGGACAAAATTCCTGACAAGGAGACGTGTGCGTACCAAGCACCGAGTAATTGCAGTAAGCCGAGTACACTCGTGGGGAGATCCATCCGGTTCATCAGATGGGTTGATCAAAAGCATCAGCAACCCTCAAAAGAGTGGACGGTTAAAACTTTTCCAATTTAGAGCACCTTAAAGAAAAAAATCAGTGGTTGCCTAAAATTAGAGAAAGAGTATGCGCAATGCAACACCAGAGGCACATGATATGTACCATTAGATTATAATTCCAACTAAAAATTATAAAAATATATGATCATTGTGAAGATTTACGGAAAAGTTTTGTTCTATTATCATTTCTTACTCAAAAATTTTAAATTTGCATAATAATAGGTTGTATTTGTCCTAACCCGCTAGTTTGATTGAAATTCTAAATTTTCTATTTCTTTGTATTTAATGATTCATTGTGACTTTTGTTTAAAATTTTATCTCCTCAATCTATTTTATGATTTTTCAATTTTCCTTGCTAAATCAGATCTTCACTCATATGAGAAGAAATCAATTTTCTAATACCTGCTTTTGTTTTCAAGAGTAACATAGTATTAAAGAATCTACTAATGTTATTTAATGAAAATTCTAACACTAATATTTAATTAGGTTATCGTTGACACTAGTAAATTTTAATATGACCACAGTTTGTTTGTGTGTTTCATGGGAGTTGAGAGACACGAACCATCTAAATTCTACTACTAATATTGAATTATTTTAGTTTTTATATATGCTTTTGTTTTTAGGAGTAATATAATTTTCCCTATCGTGACATTGCAAAACCTATGTATGAAGTGGATTTGTCACACCCATATCTGTGGGCCCCACACAGCTTCCCACCACAGGAATGAGGCAATCTGTGTCCACTTCCCCTAGTGGTGACGAAGCACATAGTCTGCGTCAACACGTCACATGTCCGAGCCCCTATAAGATGAGGCGAGCGGTGATCATCTTGCAGACGTGCGCCTCTAGTGAAGCCTGGCAGGTGAGGCGGTGGATCCAAACCGTCTATCCAGTGGTTAGTGCTTGGATGGCCTCAGGTTGAAAAACATTTAAACCGGACAATTCTGCCCATGAAGATAGGCCCACTAGTTGGAAGGCAAAAATCCATCTCCATCCATCCACATGTCATTCACTTGGCTAGAATTATATGACTATAGCTTTTGGGGGTCTGGCCTATCTAAGGTAAGGCTTCATAGATAAATGGTCCAGATCTTGTACACGTATGCAACGTGCATACGTGCATCCATAGCATGATTGATAACTTGGATACTTTCAATGGGTGGAATGGAAGGGAGCTCTCTGATTGCTCGGGAGTCGGAACTTCCCATTGGAGGGTTAGATTTCATCCACCCGGTAGAAATTATTATCATCATTATTATTATTTTTCCTTTCTATTGCCTGAGCCATCCAAAATGGCCCCAACCATGTTAGCGGTTCGCATTACCGAACAATGGTCGTAACGACTCGATGTAGACAATTGGTCTTTTTTAATTTTTTAAAGCCGGGGCCAGGCACTACGGTTTGCGTTTGCAACTGCTTACTAGATTGTGGCAACTTTTCCAACGTACACGTAGCATGTGGTCACCAATCTGCACCGTCCAAATTACGGGCTTCATTGTGGATGGGCCATTGACCAAAAACCACATTAACAAACGAGGCTGGATCCAATAGTATGTTTGGTAAGTTAAGCTCAACGTACAAGTCAATGTGTGGTGCCCACCATGACGTATGCATGACATCCAATCTAACCATTATGTGTGAGCCCTCATGTTGTTATTAGAAAATAAATACCAGGCGTCCATCATTTGCGCAGTACAGGGTCAAGGGACAAAATTGGATGGTCAAAATCATGTGTGTGACATCCAGTCCGTCCATCATTTGCACCATTTCATATTAGTACACGATCCCAAAACTCATGGCGACACCCACCGCTGAAACATTCCTGGGGCCCTCCACGATACTTACATGCCATCCAACCTGTTGAAAAGGAGAGGCATGCAAGGATGGAGGACAAAACCAAATATCATCCTAAGCTAAATCAACGATAGGCCCAGTAAGATTTCATTCGTAGGTGGCCCTATTTCCAGTTCTCTGTGTGGGGGTGGGCCTACTTGAGGTTTAGATTGGCATTCTAAATGACGGACGAAGTGGATGTCACTCACACATTACAGTGGACCCCACAGAGGCTTTTTTTTGGTTGCACAGGATCTCTATAAGAAATTTGCGTCTTGATATTTGGGCCACAAAGTTTCCCATGTCTCTCAATCCAAACCGTCCACTATGTAAGATCCTGACACTCTCTTATTTAGCCTGTTGAATTCGGCTACTGACCGTTTTCTTTCTAGCAACCCATTTTATCGGCAGAGGTGGCGAGGAACCGTCTTGTCGGGCTATTCCCATTCCACCATGGACCCACAATTTGGATGGTCGGGATAACCGTACACATGTTTGGTAGACGGTAAACGGTTGCAAACATACATGATACAGAGACCGTCATTCCGTTGGAAACGGAAAGTATCCGTTGGCGCCTTCCAGCTGGCTGTGACCGTTGGTGCCTTCCAGCTGGCTGTGACCGTTGTGTTGATATGGGTTTGAAACGGGCGCGGATTAGGTACTTTCCCCGCCTGTTCCAAGCTCGGGGCAGGCGGACGATCTGAGGGCAACTGAGGGTCCAACGTGACGTTTGAATTTAATCCACACCGTCCATCCATTTTTCCATATCATTTTAAATTATTAGCACAAAAATAGAGAATATCAAAGGCTTAAATGGACCACAAGGTGGGGATTAAATTCCTACCTCTCGCGCGATCTCTCCAAAAGCTTCTCCTATTCAATTCAATGGCATCAACAATCAGGTCAAAACGCCTTGTTTTCCTTGCCTTGCAGCTTCAATGGTTGCAGAGGGATCAACCCATCTTTCATCCGTCCGATTCTAGGAAGCTCTCCATCTCTAATGGGAGCTCTCTCTGGAGCGCTCTCTCTCTCTCTCTCTCTCTCTCTCTCTCACCTATACTCTGATGGGAGTTCACCTTTTTTATCCGATCTTGAGCAGCTCTGAAAGAAGGTCGAACCAGACGGTAACCGCTGATCTAGATGAGACCCTCCTTGTGTCCCAAAACCCTCTTTCTCTGCTCTTTGATCCTTCTCCACTGGTAAGATTTCGATCTTCTCATTCCTCAATAGGTTCTTTCCTCTCCAATCTTTTCGAAATCTGTATGCATCCAAATCGTTGAGTGTAAAATCAATCCTATTGCGTTCATCTATCTTTGATTTTTTATTTCTCTTCTCATTTCAGGTTTTCTGATGCCCTATTAATGGCTCTATTTTTATATATAGAGAAGCAGAGGCAACCATCAATCATCTCTCACCATCACCTTCATCTAATCTCTCTTCTCTGATTTCAACGGCCTCTGATCATATCCCATGGGATTTCTGTGTATTTCTCTAGAAAGAGCCTTGGAAATGTCATAAGGTATGGGATTTCTCCGATTTTGATTATTATCTCTCTTCATTTCTTCAGTCTTAGATCCATTTCGGGATATTTCTCTTGAGATCTGTGTATGTGATTTGATTAGTGTTTGGAATTTCCTTCATTTTGGTTTTTTAAAAAAAAATAAAAAATTGTTGAGACGATTAGCTTTGGATTCTCAATTGAAACTTCCCTAGATCTGTTCATTAGATTGGGTTTCCCTTCTGATTCTTTTGATATTTGTTTTTTTTATTTTTTTGCTTGTCTTTTTATGAATGCATGTTTTGTTAGATTTGGAGAGAGGGGTGATTCTCTGATGTTAACTCATCCTCATTTACAATGAAAAGTTATACTCTAGAATTGTTGAAAATGGAGCTAATTTATGGTTCTTATCATAATTTGACTGCACATTCTCTGGAGCTGCATTTTTTTACAACAAAATAGGGAGGTATTGGAATCATGTCCAAAGCATGATTTCCCAATTTGATCCTTTTACATTTTTGAGATAAATTATTTCTATTTGATTTGAGTTCTATAAGCAACATGTGGTTTTCTTTTTCTTTTTAAAGAAAAAATTCTTCTCATTGAGAGGTTGTTGTGAGCACAAGCTAGATTGGAAATATTTATGCAACAGAATTACTGATACCCACTATGTGTATCTTGGTAAACTTTGAAATGATGCATGGCGTTGGTCTTTTGGTTGTCTTTAATTTATGTAATTAAACAATATTTCACTGTGCAAATCATTTGGTGATTTATTTATTTTTATCTGCATAAATCTCCTTCAGGATTCAAAGTCCATGCATCTGTAAGACGTAGCTTGGAGTTGATTTGGAGAATTGTAAGAGCTCATGGAAGGGACAACAAATTCATTCCTAGTTTAGAAATGAAGCTTGCCTAATTTATGCTTCATATTAGACATTTTAAATGAACTTTCAGTATCGATACTATAGGACATCAGCGATTGTAAGTCTTGGGCTGAACTATCTATCGGTGTGATATTTGTAAGTTACTTGTGATGTTTCTTATAACTTGAAATTTTTCTTTTCATCTTCTTTTGCCTTGTGGAAATTTGATTTCATCTAGATGGGAAGTAGATCCCTAAGCACATGATTAAAATTGCTTTTGAAAATGTTCTACGCTTTTTTTAAAAAACCCAACTGCTCCCTCACCTGAACATGTCATTGCTTCAATTTAGATTTTGTGCAGTTATGGTCTGGGAGCAGATAGGCATTAGATATGTTGGCAGGATAAACAAATCATAATCATAATCATAATCTTTTCTTGACATGGCTGTTGTGCAATGCTCAGTACCTGTGTCCAATATCATGCAATGAGGGTATTAGATCTGTCTCAGAAATGGCCAGCCATATCCAAATAATTCATATTAAAATAATAACTAAAATTATAATTTAACAAAATATGTTAGTAATATGATCATCAACATAGCCTTCTCCACACTATATGGGGTTGTCTTTGTGTAACTTGTTTCACGAATCATATTCAGAACAGGAATTCTTGTGATTGCATGGTAAACTTTTTACCACCAGCTACTCACCTTACATCAACCCTTTCCTTTATCCTGAGTTGGGACTGGCAGGGACATATTGCTTCCAGGCAGAGCTTCAATTAGTTAGAAGATATTAATTATTAAATGCTAAGCTGTGTCCCTGTATGCAGTGATTTGGATTCAAGTGAGTCTCTTGCCTCAAGTTGTACTGTTACCCAACACCCGCATCCACACCCAGCTAAGATAGGCTTCCAAAGCAATCCTTGAGATGTTAAATGATTTTGTAACTTTTTTTGTGTCCCTGTATGCAGTGATTTGGATTCAAGTGAGTCTCTTGCCTCAAGTTGTACTGTTACCCAACACCCGCATCCACACCCAGGTAAGATAGGCTTCCAAAGCAATCCTTGAGATGTTAAATGATTTTGTAACTTTTTAAAAAAAAGTATATTAATGATATGGCTGTTCCTGGTACCTAGTTGTTGCCTTGTTGGTATTGGATACAGTTACTGTCAAATAAACCTGATTGCACTCAGCCCTTCTTTAATTTGGTAGCCCAGAGACACATCTGATTCTTAATTGTACTTGAATTAATCCTGGAGATGAAAGTTCGTTTCATAAAATTCAAAGTAAGATATTCTCAAATTTATAGTGTTACTGCATAACTAATCCTGAAATTTATAGGGTTAGTTATATCTAGCATTTGATACTTCACTCATTCTAAATTTCTTTAGAGTTCCTGGTCATGCTCTGTCATACGAGACCTTCTACATAAATTGAGTGAGTAAACATGTACAGAAATTGCATTGAAGTTGCTCATCAACAAAGACCTAAATTGAAGGAGCAAGCATGCAAGGGACCTTTTAATAGTTGATCTGCATGTATGGGAGATGGTTTGTAATCTCAGATCTTTTTCTAGAAGATGGTTGCAATATGAATCTTTGAATGTATTTTCTTGTATAGGTTTTCAATTCATCGTCCTTTCTCTTAATTGAACTGTAGTAAATCAACAACTTTTTTTTCAATCTGTTTTTGTTCTTTATGTTGATTTGTCTAAGTGGTTCTTATTGAGATAAATTTATTCTACCCCTTTCTTGTCCAAGATTTCTGCTGATGCCACTCCTAAATCATCAGATGACATCAAATAGTTTTTCATCAATCTTCTCCAATTTCTTGCAAGGTAAGTGTTCGAGATTATTCTCAATGATCCAGTGCAATTTTGATTCAATTGATGACCATATGGTACTCTTTTCAATCACTACCATGAAATGTAGAGTTGCTCTACCTGATGGTTGCAGATGATGTTCATTGTACATGCCATTTTGGCCCCCTATGCTCGCACGTACAAACTGTATTCTGATTGCTTTTGTTTCTACTGTAGGTCCTAGCCAGAGTCCAGGAAACTCTGAAGAAGCACTATCTTACAAAAGCTCTTGCAATGAAAGAGCAGGTGTGGTTTGTGGTTTGTACTGATTCTATATTCTCTGTATATACCTTGACCTTGTACTTGTGGTTGCTAACTGGTACTGGACAAGTGTTTCAGATTTTAGATTTATGGTCCAAAGAGGCCAAAGCATTAAAATTCGTACTTGGGCAGACTGCTAAGGATTGGTAGTTTAATTTCAGCATCTACTAGAATTGGAGTTGTATCTTTTGCAATTTACGGTTGTTTCTCTGTTTGCAGTTGTACTACACGTAATATTTGATAGTATTTAGCAGCAACTGGCATCGAGTATTGGTGCAGCTCTTGTGACAGTGTGGTAGGAGTCTGTAGTACTGACTCCTCTGTTGCATCTTAAAAGTAGTCCATGGGGAACTATTTGTTCTGATGAGTGCAGGACTTGCTGCATGTCATCTTAATGCTTATTGTGCATTGCCTTTGTATTCTTATTGACGAAAGAGTTACCAAAGGTGCACTTGGTGTTTTTAGGATTTGGTTCATGAGGGAGAAGAAGCATCTTTTACATCATAATTATTGCTAAGTTAGTAATAAAAACTTTCTTTGTTTTGTAGCAATTGATGATTAAGCTGCACGGCAGCAGGTGTGTTGTCAGCTCTGTAGATTTACCTGTTCCCTGCTCTGCATAGCCTTTGGTTTGCTCATTTATGATGTGGCGCTATATTTTGGTTTCATAGGTTAGTTTGAGAAAAAGTGTTCTCAATCAACAATTAATATATTGGGAGAGGAAAATACCCTTTTGTTTTTGCAGGCCTCTTCTATTAAGGTGACCAATTGTGTTCATTGATAAACAACAAGGAAAGTTAAGAGCATTGGGGCCATGGAATCTTTTTTCTTTTTCTTTCTATTATTTATTTATTTATTTATAAATCAGGATAGCTCTTGTAAGTCACAATAGGCAGGTCCAATATTCAGCAAGAACCATTCACTTTACATCCTTAGTTCTATAATCAATTTTATCCTGTATACACTTCAAAACATTCAAGATTAAAAAACAAAGACCCCCCTGCATTATCAATCAGATCTGTCCATCCATTAGACCTTAATAACGCGGAGAGAATCTACTAACGCTATTGATAGAAATTCTAATACTAACATCTACTTTGGTTGTTAAATGGCCACTCGTAGGGAGCAATGTTGTTAGATGTCCACATTGATGTGCAATGATGGTTAAATGTCCACATTGTGATCCTGGTTTCCGAGTTTGGGGTGTGACAGTTTTTATACTTGCTTTTGTTTTCTGGAGTAACATGTCATGGAAGAATCTACTAACGCTATTTAATAGAAATTCTAATACTAACATTTATTTTGGTGGTTATATGGTCAATCCTACGGAGCAATGTTGACTAGATGTTCACACTGATGGGGAATGATGGTTAAATGTCCACATTCTGAGCCTGGTTTTCGAGTTTGGGGCGTGGCAGTTTTTATACTTGTTTTTGTTTTCAAGTATAACATATCGCGGAAGAAGCTACTAACGCTATGCAATAGAAATTCTAATACTAACATCTAGTTTGGTTATTAAATGGCCACTCGTAGGGAGCAATGTTGGTTAGATGTCCACATTGTGATCCTGATTTCTGAGTTTGGGGTGTGACAGTTTTTATAATTGCTTTTGTTTTCAGGAGTAACATGTCGTGGAAGAATCTACTAACGCTATTTAATAGAAATTCTAATACTAACATTTATTTTGGTGGTGAAATTGCCAATCCTAGGGAGCAATGTTTATTATATGTCCACATTGATGGGCAATGTTGGTTAAATGTCCACATTCTCATCCTTGTTTCTGAGTTTGGGGCGTGACAGTTTTAATACTTGTTTTTGTTTTCAGGTATAACATATCGCGGAAGAATCTACTAACGCTATTCAATAGAAATTCTAATACTAACATCTACTTTGGTTGTTAAATGGCCACTCGTAGGGAGCAATGTTGGTTACATGTCCACATTGATGTGCAATGATGGTTAAATGTCCACATTGTGACCCTGGTTTCCGAGTTTGGGGTATGACAGTTTTTATACTTGCTTTTGTTTTCAGGAGTAACATGTCGTGGAAGAATCTACTAACGCTATTTAATAGAAATTCTAATACTAACATTTATTTTGGTGGTTAAATGGCCAATCCTAGGGAGCAATGTTGATTAGATGTCCACATTGATGGGCAATGATGGTTAAATGTCCACATTCTAATCCTTGTTTCTGAGTTTGGGGCGTGACAGTTTTAATACTTGTTTTTGTTTTCAGGTATAACATATCGCGGAAGAATCTACTAACGCTATTTAATAGAAATTCTAATACTAACATCTAGTTTGGTTGTTAAATGGCCACTCGTAGGGAGCAATGTTGGTTAGATGTCCACATTGATGTGCAATGATGGTTAAATGTCCACATTGTGATCCTGGTTTCCGAGTTTGGGGTGTGACAGTTTTTATACTTGCTTTTGTTTTCAGGAGTAACATGTCGTGGAAGAATCTACTAACGCTATTTAATAGAAATTCTAATACTAACATTTATTTTGGTGGTTAAATGCCCAATCCTAGGGAGCAATGTTGATTAGATGTCCACATGGATGGGCAATGATGGTTAAATGTCCACATTCTGAGCCTGGTTTCCGAGTTTGGGGCGTGACAGTTTTTATACTTGTTTTTGTTTTCAGGTATAACATATCGCGGAAGAATCTACTAACGCTATTCAATAGAAATTCTAATACTAACATCTACTTTGGTTGTTAAATGGCCACTCGTAGGGAGCAATGTTGGTTAGATGTCCACATTGATGTGCAATGATGGTTAAATGTCCACATTGTGATCCTGGTTTCCGAGTTTGGGGTGTGACAGTTTTTATACTTGCTTTTGTTTTCAGGAGTAACATGTCGTGGAAGAATCTACTAACGCTATTTAATAGAAATTCTAATACTAACATTTATTTTGGTGGTTAAATGGCCAATCCTAGGGAGCAATGTTGATTAGATGTCCACATTGATGGGCATTGATGGCTAAATGTCCACATTCTCAGCCTTGTTTCCGAGTTTGGGGCGTGACTTACACTTGTTTTTGTTTTCAGGTATAACATATCGCGGAAGAATCTACTAACGCTATTCAATAGAAATTCTAATACAAACATCTAGTTTGGTTGTTAAATAGCCACTCCTAAGGTGCAATGTTGGTTAGATGTCCACATTGATGGGCAATGATGGTTAAATGTCTACATTGTGAGCCCGGTTTTCGAGTTTCGAGCGTGACAGTTTTTATATTGGCTTTTGTTTTCAGGATTAACATGTTGCGGAAGAATTTACTAACGCTATTTAATAGAAATTCTTATAATAATATTTATTTTGGTTGTTAAATGGCCAACCTAGGGAGCAATGTTGGTTAGATGTCCACATTGATAGGCAATGATGGTTAAATGGTTTCGAGTTTGGGGCGTGACAATTTTTATAGTTGTTTTTGTTTTCAGGAGTTACATGACGCGGAAGAGTCTACTAACGCTATTTAATAGAAATTCTAAAACTTACATGTAGTTTGGTTGTTAAATGGCCACTCATAGCGAGCAATGTTGCTTAATTGTCTACGTTGATGGGCAATGATGGTTAAATGTCCACATTGTGCGGTCGGTTTCCGAGTTTGGGGTTTTTATACTTTCTTTTATTTTCCGGAGTAACATATCGCTGAAGAATCTACTAACGCTATTTAATAGAAATTCTAATACTAACATCTAATTTGATTGTTAAATGGCCACTCCTAGGGTGCAATGTTGGTTAGATGTCCACATTGATGGGCAATGATGGTTAAATGTCCACATTGTGAGCCCAGTTTTCGAGTTTGGGGCGTGACAGTTTTTATAATTGTTTTTGTTTTCAGGAGTTACATATCGTGGAAGAATCTACTAACGCTATTTAATAGAAATTCTAATACTAACATCTAGTTTGGTTGTTAAATGGCCACTCTTAGGGAGCAATGTTGGTTAGATGTCCACATTGATGGGCAATGATGGTTAAATGTCCACATTGTGAGCCCGGTTTCCGAGTTTGGGGCTTGATTTTGTTTTCAGGAGTAACATATCGCTGTCGAATCTACTAACGCTATTTTATAAAAATTATAATACTAACATATAGTTTAGCTGTTAAATGGCCACTTCTAGGGAGAAATGTTGGTTAGATGTCTACATTAATGGGCAATGATGGTTAAATGTCCACATTGTGGGCCCGATTTTCGAGTTTGGGGTGTGACAGTTTTTATACTTGTTTTTGTTTTCAGGTATAACATATCGCGGAAGAATCTACTCACGTGATTCAAAAGAAATTCTAATATTAAAATCTAGTTTGGTTGTTAATTGGCCACTCGTAGGGAGTAATGTTGGTTAGATGTATACATTGATGGGCAATGATGGTCAAATGTCCGCATTGTGAGCCTGGTTTTCGAGTTTGGGGCGTGATAGTTTTATACTTGCTTTTGTTCTCAAGAGTAACATGTCGGGGAAGAATTTACTAATGCTATTTAATAGAAATTGTAATACTAACATCTATTTTGGTTGTTAAATGGCCACTGCTAGGGAGCAATGTTGGTTAGATGTCCACATTGATGGGCAATGATGGTTAAATGTCCACATTGTGAGCCTGGTTTCCGAGTTTGGTACGTGATTATTTTTATACATGCTTTTGTTTTCAGGAGTAGCATGTCGCGGAAGATTTTATTAACACTATTTAATAGAGATTCTATTACTAACATCTAGTCTGGTTGTTAAATGGCTATTCCTAGGGAGCAATGATGGTTAGATGTCCACATTAATGGGCAATGATGGTTAAATGTCCACATTGTGAACCCGGTTTCTGAGTTTGGGGCGTGACAGTTTTTATTCTTGTTTTTGTTTTCAGGATTAAAATATCGCGGAAGAATCTACTAACGCTATTTAATAAAAATTCTAATACTAACATCTACTTTGGTTGTTAAATGGTCACTCCTAAGGAGCAATGTTGGTTAGATGTCCACATTGATGGGCAATGATGGTTAAATGTCCACATTGTGAGCTCGGTTTCCGAGTTTGGGCGTGACAATTTTTATACTTGCTTTTATTTTTAGGCGTAACATTTCGTGGAAGAATCTACTAACGCTATTTAATAAAAATTCTAATACTAACATCTAGTTTGGTCGTTAAATCGCCACTCCTAGGGAGCAATATTGGTTAGATGTCCACATTGATGGGCAATGATGGTTAAATGTCCACATTGTGAGCCTGGTTTCCGAGTTTGGTACGTGATTATTTTTATACATGCTTTTGTTTTCAGGAGTAGCATGTCGCGGAAGATTTTATTAACACTATTTAATAGAGATTCTCATTCTAACATCTATTTTGGTTGTTAAATGCCCACTCCTAGGGAGCAATGTTGGTTAGATGTCCACATTGATGGGCAATGATGATTAAATGTTTAAAGTGTGAGCCCCGGTTTTTGAGTTTGGGGTGTGATAGATTTTATACTTGTTTTTGTTTTCATGAGTAAAATATCGCGGAAGAATCTACAAATACTATTTAATAGAAATTCTAATACTAACATCTAGTTTGGTTGTTAAATGGCCACTCCTAGGGAGCAATGTTGGTTAGATGTCCACATTGATGGGCAATGATGGTTAAATGTCCACATTGTGAGCCCAGTTTCCGAGTTTGGGGCGTGACAGTTTTTATACATTTTTTTTCCAGGAGTAACATGTCGTGGAAGAATCTACTAACGTTATTTAAAAGAAATTCTAATACTAACATCTAGTTTACTTGTTAAATAGCCACTCGTAGGGAGCAATGTTGGTTAGATGTCCACATTGATGGGAAATGATGGTTAAATGTCCACATTGTGTGCCCGGTTTACGAGTTTGGCGCGTGACAATTTTTATACTTGCTTTTTTTTTTTCAGGAGTAACATGTCATGGAAGAATTTACTAATGTTATTTAATAGAAATTCTAATACTAACATCTAGTTTAGTTGTTAAATAGCCACTCGTAGGAGCAGTGTTGGTTAGATGTACACATTGATGAGCAATGATGGTTAAATGTCCACATTGTGAGCCCGGTTTCCGAGTTTGGGGCGTGACAGTTTTTATACTTGCTTTTGTTCTCAGGAGTAACATGTCGGGGAAGAATTTACTAACGCTATTTAATAGAAATTCTAATACTAACATCTAATTTGGTTGTTAAATGGCCACTCCTAGGGAGCAATGTTGGTTAGATGTCCACATTGATGGGCAATGATGGTTAAATGTCCACATTGTGAGCTCCGTTTCCTAGTTCGCAGTGTGATAGTTTTTATACTTGCTTTTGTTTTCAGGATTAACATATGGCGGAAGAGTCTACTAACTCTATTTAATGAAAATTCTAATACTAACATCTAGTTTGGTTGTTAAATGGTCACTCCTAGGGATCGATGTTGGTTAGATGTCCACATTGATGTGCAATGGTGGTTAAAAGTCCACATTTCATAATTTGAGGCGTGACAATTTTTATACTTGCTTTTGTTTTCAGGAGTACCATGTCGCGAAAGAATCTACTAACGCTATTTAATAGAAATTCTAATACTAACATTTAGTTTGTTTGTTAAATGGCCACTCCTA
Organism: Magnolia sinica; assembly: GCF_029962835.1. Taxonomy (NCBI): domain Eukaryota; kingdom Viridiplantae; phylum Streptophyta; class Magnoliopsida; order Magnoliales; family Magnoliaceae; genus Magnolia; species Magnolia sinica. The sequence continues at coordinate 392,754 of NC_080575.1, read as the reverse complement.
GGGAGCAATGTTGGTTAGATGTCCACATTGATGGGCAATGATGGTTAAATGTCCACATTGTGAGCCCGGTTTCCGAGTTTGGGGCGTGACAGTTTTTATACTTATTTTTGTTTTCAGGAGTAACATATCGCGGAAGAATCTACTAACGCTATTTAATAGAAATTCTAATACTAACATCTAGTTTGGTTGTTAAATGGCCACTCCTAGGGAGCAATGTTGGTTAGATGTCCACATTGATGGGCAATGATGGTTAAATGTCCACATTGTGAGCCCTGTTTCTGAGTTTTTGGCGTGCCTGTTTTTATACTTGCTTTTATTTTCATGAGTAACATGTCGCGGAAGAATATAATAACCCTTTTTAATAGAAATTATAATACCAACATCTATTTTGGTTGTTAAATGGCCACTCCTAGTGAGCAATGTTGGTTAGATGTCCACATTGATGGGCAATGATGGTTAAATGTCCTCATTGTGAGCCTGGTTTTGGGATTGTGGGGCGTGATAGTTTTATACTTGCTTTTGTTTTCAGGATTAACATGTCGCAGAAGAATTTACTAACGCTATTTAATAGAAATTCTAATACTAACATCTAGTTTGGTTGTTAAATGGCCACTCTTAGGGAGCAATGTTGGTTAGATGTCCACATTGATAAGCAATGATTGTTAAATGTCCACATTGTGAGCCCGGTTTCCGAGTTTGGGGCGTGAAAGTTTTTATACTTGCATTTGTTTTCAGGAATAAAATGTCGCAGAAGAATTTACTAACGCTATTTAAATGAAATTCTAGTACTAAATTCTAGTTTGGTTGTTAAATGGCTACTCATAGGGAGAAATGTTAGTTTGATGTCCACATTAATGGGCAATGATGGTTAAATGTCCACATGTGAGCTCAGTTTTCGAGTTTGTGGCGTGACAGTTTTTATACTTGCTTTTGTTTTCAGGAGTAACATGTCACGGAAAAATCTACTAACGTTATTTAATAGAAATTGTAATACTAATATCTAGTTTGGTTGTTAGATGGCCACTGCTAGGGATCAATGTTGGTTAGATGTCCACATTGATGGAAAATGCTGGTTAAATGTGCACACTGTGATCCCGGTTTCCGAGTTTGAGGTGTGGCAATTTTTATACTTGCTTTTGTTTTCCGGCGTAACTTGTCACGGAAGAATCTACTAACACTATTTAATAAAAATTCTAAAACTAATATCTAGTTTGGTTGTTAAATGGTCACTCCTATGAAGCAATGTTGGTTAGATGTCCACATTGATAGGCAATGATGGTTAAATGTCCACATTGTGAGCCTGGTTTTCGAATTTGGGGCATGACAGTTTTTATACTTGCTTTTGTTTTTAGGAGTAACATGGCGAGGAAGTATCTACTAACGCTATTTAATAGAAATTTTAATACTAACAAGTAGTTTGGTTGTTAAATGGCCACTCCTACGGAGCAATGTTGGTTAGATGTCCACATTGATGGGAAATGATGGTTAAATGTCCACATTGTGAGCCCGGTTTACGAGTTTGGCGCGTGACAATTTTTATACTTGCTTTTGTTTTCAAGAGTAATACGTCGCGGAAGAATTTACTAACACTATTTAATAGAAATTCTAATACTAACATCTAGTTTAGTTGTTAAATGGCCACTCCTAGGGAGCAATGTTGGTTAGATGTCCACATTGATGGGCAATGATGGTTAAATGTCCACATTGTGAGCTCGGTTTCCGAGTTTGGGGCTTGACAATTTTTATACATGTTTTTTTTTTTCAAGAGTAACATGTTGTGGAAGAATCTACTTACGTTATTTAATGGAAATTATATTACTAACATCTAGTTTGGTTGTTAAATGGCCACTCTTAGGGAGCAATGATTGTTAGCCCGGTTTTCGAGTTTGGGACGTGAAAGTTTTTATACTTGCTTTTGTTTTCAGGAATAACATGTCGCTGAAGAATTTACTAACGCTATTTAATAGAAATTCTAGTACTAACTTCTAGTTTGGTTGTTAAATGGCCACTCCTAGGGAGCAATGTTGGTTAGATGTCCGCATTGATGGGCAATGATGGTTAAATGTCCACATTGTGAGCCTGGTTCGATTTTGGGGCATTACAATTTTTATACTTACTTTTGTTTTCAGGAGTAACAAGTCGCAGAAGAATCTACAAGCGCTATTTATTAGAAACTCTAATACTAGCATGTAGTTTAGTTTTTGAATGGCCACTCCTAGGGACCAATGTTGGTTAGATGTCCATATTGATTAGCAATGATGGTTAAATGTCCACATTGTGATTTCGGTTTTCGAGTGTGAGGCGTGACAGTTTTCATAGTTTTTTTGTTTTCGAGAGTAATATGTCGCGAAAAAATCTACTAACGCTATTTAATTGAAATTCTAATGTTAACATCTAGTTTAGTTGTTAAATGGCCGCTCCGTGGGAGCAATGTTGATTAGATGTCCACATTGATGGGGAATGATGGTTAAATGTCCACATTCTGAGCCTGGTTTTCGAGTTTGGAGCATGACAATTTTTATACTTGTTTTTGTTTTCAGGTATAACATATCGCTGAAGATTCTACTAACACTATTTAATAGAAATTCTAATACAAATATCTAATTTGGTTGTTAAATGGCCACTCGTAGGGAGCAATGTTGGTTAGATGTCTACATTGATTGGCAATGATGGTTAAATGTCTACATTGTGATCCCGGTTTCCTTGTTTGGGGCGTGACAGTTTTTATACTTGCTTTTCTTTTTAGGAGTAACATGTCGTGGAAGAATCTACTAGCACTTTTTGATAGAAATTCTAATACTAACATCTATTTTGGTGGTTAAATGGCCACTCCTAGGGAGCAATGTTGGTTAGATGTCCACATTGATGGGCAATGATGGTTAAATGTCCACATTGTAAGCCCGGTTTCTGAGTTTGGGGCATAACAGTTTTTATACTTGCTTTTGTTTTCAGGAGTAACATGTCGCGGAAGAATCTCCTAACGCTATTTAATCAAAATTTTAATACTAACATTTAGTGTGGTTGTTAAATGGCCACTCTTAGGGAGCAATGTTGGTTTTATGTCCACATTGATGGGCAATGATGGTTAAATGTCCACATTGTGACCCCGGTTTTCGAGTTTGGTGCGTGACAGTTCTTATACTTGCTTTTGTTTTCAGGAGTAACATGTCGCGGAAGATTCTACCAACGCTATTTAATAGAATTCTAATATTAACATCTAATTTGGTTGTTATTGACACATGTAATTTTTAATCCGACCACAGATTGTTAGTTTGTTTTGTGGGGATTGAGAGACACGAGTCATCTAAATTCTACTACTAATATCTAATTAACTTTTTTTTTTATATATGGTTTTGTTTTTAAGAGTAACATGGCGCGGAAGATTCTAGTAACACTAATTAATGGAAAATTCTAATACTAACATCTAATTTGCTTGTTCTTGACACATGCAGTTTTTAAATCGAACCACAGCTTGTTTGTTTGTTTTGTGGGGATTGAGAGACATGATCCATTTAAATTCTACTACTAATATCTTATTAGCTTTGTTTTTGTGAGACCATGTGCTCACTATATGTTTGGCTCTATGTGAGCCACTTGTAGGGAGCAATGTTGGTTAGACGTCCACATTGATGGGCAATGATATTTAAATGTCCACATTGTGAGCTCGGTTTTCGAGTTTGGGGTGTGATAGTTTTTATACTTGCTTTTTTTTTCAGAAGTAACATGTCGTGGAAGAATCTACTAACGCTATTTAATAGAAATTCCAATACTAAAATTTAGTTTGGTTGTTAAATGGCCACTACTAGGGAGCAATGTTGGTTAGATGTCCACATTGATGGGCAATGATGGTTAAATGTCCACATTGTGAGCCCGATTTCCGAGTTTGGGGTGTGACAGTTTTTATACTTGCTTTTGTTTTTAGGAGTAACATGTCACGGAAGAATCTACTAACGCTATTTAATAGAAATTCTAATACTAACTTATAGTTTGGTTGTTAAATGGCCACTCCTACGGAGCAATGTTGGTTAGATGTCCACATTGATGGGCAATGATGGTTAAATGTCCACATTGTGAGCCTGATTTCCGAGTTTGGGGCGTGACAGTTTTTATACTTTTGTTTTCAAGAGTAACATGTCGCGGAAGAATCTATTTACTCTATTTAACCGAAATTCTAGTACTAACATCTAGTTTGGTTGTTAAATGGCTGCTCCTAGGGTGCAATGTTGGTTAGATGTCCACATTGATGGGCAATGATGGTTATATGTCCACATTGTGAGCCCGGTTTTCGAGTTTGGGGCGTGACAGTTTTTATATTTGCTTTTGTTTTCATGAGTAACTTGTCGCGGAAGAATCTACTAATGCTATTTAATCGAAATTCTAATACTAACATCTAGTTTGGTAGTTAAATGTCCACTCCTAGGGAGCAATGTTAGTTACATGTCCACATTGATGGAAAATGATGGTTAAATGTCCACATTATGGGCCCGATTTTCGAGTTTGGGGCGTGATAGTTTTTATACTTGCTTTTGTTTTCAAGGGTGACATCTCGCAAAAGAATCTACTAACGCTATTTAATAGAAATTCTAATACTAATATGTAATTTGGTTGTTATTGACACATGTAGTTTTTAGTCCGACAATAGATTGTTAGTTTGTTTTGTGGGGATTGAGAGACACGAGTCATCTAAATTCTATTAATAATATCTAATTAACTTAGTTTTTACATATGGTTTTGTTTTCAAGAGTAACATGGCTCGTAAGAATCTACTAACGCTATTTGATGGAAAATTCTAATACTAACATCTAATTGGGTTGTTCTTGACACATGCAGTTTTTAAATCGCACCACAGCCTGTTTGTGTGTTTTGTGGGGATTGAGAGACATGAGTCATCTAAATTCTGCTACTAATATCTAATTAGCTTTGCTTTTGTGAGGCCATGCGCTCTCTATATGTTTGGCTCTCTGTGGGTCACTCCTAGGGAGCAATGTTGGTTAGATGTCAACATTGATGGGCAATGATTGTTCAATGTCTACATTGTGAGCCTGGTTTTCGAGTTTGGTTAGATGTCCACATTGATGGGCAATGATGGTTAAATGTATACATTGTGAGCCCAATTCCCGAGTTTGGGGCGTGACGGTTTTATACTTGCTATTGTTTTCAGGAGTAACATGTCGCAGAAGAATCTACTAATGTTATTTGTGAGGACATGGGCTTACTATATGTTTGGCTCTATCTGGGCCACTCCTAGGGAGCAATGTTGGTTAGATGTCCACATTGATGGGCAATGATGGTTAAATGTCCACATTGTGAGCCCGGTTTCCAAGTTTGGGGCGTGACAGTTTTTATACTTGCTTTTGTTTTCAGGAGTAACATGTCGCGGAAGAATCTACTAATGCTATTTAATCGAAATTCTAATACTAACATCTAGTTTGGTTGTTAAATGGTCACTCATAGGGAGTAATGTTGGTTAGATGTCCACATTGATGGGCAATGATGGTTAAATGTCCATATTGTGAGCCCGGTTTCCCAGTTTGGGCCGTGATAGTTTTTATACTTGCTTTTGTTTTCAAGAGTAACATGTCGCGGAAGAATCTACTAACGCTATTTAATAGAAATTCTAATACTAACATCTAATTTGGTTATTATTGACACATGTAGTTTTTAATCCGACCACAGATTGTTAGTTTGTTTTGTAGGGATTGAGAGACACGAGTCATCTAAATTCTACTACTAATATCTAATTAGTTTAGTTTTTATACATGGTTTTCTTTTCAGGAGTAACATGGCGTGCTAGAATTTACTAAATATATTTAATGGAAATTTTAATGCTAACTTCTAAATGTGTTGTTTTTAACACGTGCAGTTTTTAATTCGTCCACAGCTTGTTTGTATGTTTTGTGGGGATTGAGAGACACGAGTCATCTAAATTCTACTACTTATAATATCTATTTAGCTTAGTTTTTATACTTGGTTTTCTTTTCAGGAGTAACATGGCGTGCAAGAATCTACTAACTATATTTAATGGAAATTCTAATGCTAACTTCTAAATATGTTGTTTTTAACACGTGTAGTTTTTAATTCGACCACAACTTGTTTGTGTGTTTTGTGGGGATTGAGAGACATGAGTCATCTAAATTCTACTGCTAATATATAATAAGCTTAGTTTTTGTAAGGCCATGAGCTCACTATATGTTTGGCTCTATGTGGGCCACTCTTAGGGAGCAATGTTGGTTAGATGTCCACATTGATGGTCAATGATGGTTAAATGTCCACATTGTGAGCTCGGTTTTCGAGTTTGGGGCGTAACAGTTTTTATACTTGCTTTTGTTTTTAGGAGTAACATGTTGCGGAAGAATCTACTAACGCTATTTAATAGAAATTCTAATACTAACATCTAATTTCGTTGTTATTAGCACATGTGGTTTTTAATCCGACCACAGATTGTTAGTTTGTTTTGTGGGGATTGAGAGACACGAGTCATCTAAATTCTACTACTAATATCTAATTAGCTTAGTTTTTATACATGCTTTTGTTTTCAGGAGTAACATGGCGCCGAAGAATCTACTAATGTTATTTAATGGAAATTCTATTGATAACCTCTAATTATTTTGTTTTTGACACGTGCAATTTTTAATTCGACGACAACTTGTTTGTGTGTTTTGTAGGGTTTGAGAGACATAAGCTATCTAAATTCTACTAGTAATATCTAATTAGCTTAGTTTTTATACTTGTTTTTTTTTTTTTTCCAGTAGTAACATGGCATGGAAGAATATACTAACGCTATTTAATAGAAATTCTAAGACTAACATTTAATTTGGTTTTCATTGACACATGTAGTTTTTAATCCGACCACAGATTGTTAGTTTGTTTTGTGGGGAATGAGAGACACGAGTCATCTAAATTGTACTACTTGCTTACTTTTTATGCATGCTTTTGTTTTCAGGAGGAATATGGCGCGGAAGAATCTACTAACACAATTTAATGGAAATTCTAATACTAACATCTAATAGAGTTGCTGTTGACACATACAATTTTTAATCCGACCATAGCTTGTTTGCGTGTTTTGTGGGGATTGAGAGATACGAGCCATCTAAATTCTACTGCTAATATCTAATTAGCTTAGTTTTTATACTTGCTTTTGTTTTCAGGAGTAACATGGCGTAGAAGAAACTACTAACTATATTTAATGTAAATTCTATTGCTAATTTCTAATTGTGTTGTTTTTAACACGTGCAGTTTTTAATTCGACCACAACTTGTTTGTGTGTTTTGTGGGGATTGAGAGACATGAGCCATCAAAATTCTACTATTAATATCTAATTAGCTTAGTTTTTATGAGGCCATGGGCTCACTATATGTTTGGCTCTATGTGGGCCACTCTTAGGGAGCAATGTTGGTTAGATGTCCACATTGATGGGCAATGATTGTTAAATGTCCACATCGTGAGCCCAGTTTCCGAGTTTGGGGCATGATAGTTTTTATACTTGCTTTTGTTTTCAAGAGTAATATGGCACGGAAGAATCTACTAATGTTATTTAATAGAAATTCTAATACTAACATCTAATTGGGTTATTGTTGACACATGCAAGTTTTAATCCGACCACAAATTGTTAGTTTGTTTTGTGGGAATTGAGAGACACGAGTCATCTAAATTCTACTACTAATATCTAATTAGTTTAATTTTTCTATATGGATTTGTTTTCAAGAGTAACTTGGCCCAGAAGAATCTACTAGCGCTATTTAATGGAAAATTCTAATACTAACATCTAATAAGTTTGTTGTTGACACATGCAGTTTTTAATCCGACCACAACTTATTTGTGTGTTTTGTGGGGATTGAGAGACACGAGCCATCTAAATTCTATTACTAATATCTAATTAACTTAGTTTTTATATTTGCTTTTGTTTTCAGGAGTAACATGAAGTGGAAGAATCTACTAACTATATTTAATAAAAAATTTAATACTAACATCTAATTAGGTTATTGTTGACACCCGCAGTCTTTAATCCGACCTCAGCTTGTTTTTGTGTTTTGTGGGGATTGAAAGACACAAGCCATCTAAATTCTAATTAGCTTAGTTTTTATACATGCTTTTGTTTTCAAGAGTTACATGACATGGAAGAATCTATTAACCCTATTTAATGGATATTCTAATACTAACATCTAATAGGGTTGTTGTTGACATATGTAGTTTCTAATCCAACCATAGCTTGTTTGCGTGTTTTTTGGGGATTGAGAGACATGAGCCATCCAAATTCTACTACTAATATCTAATTAGCTTAGTTTTTATACTTGCTTTTGTTTTCAGAAGTAACATGGCATGGAAGAATCTACTAGAGCTATTTAATGAAAATTCTAATACTAACATCTAATTAGGTTGTTGTCGACATGTGCAGTTTTTAATCCGACCGCAACTTGTTTTTGTGTTTTATGGGGATTGAAAGATACGAGCTATCTAAATTCTACTACTAATATCTATTTAGCTAAGTTTTTAAACATTTTTTTTTTTTCACGAGTAACATGGCACGAAGGAATCTACTAACATTATTTAATGGAAATTCAATTACTAACATCCAATTGGGTTGTTGTTAACACATGCAATTTTTAATACGACCATTGCTTGTTTGTGTGTTTTGTGGAGATTAAGAGACACCAGCCATCAAAATTCTACTACTAAGATCTAATAAGCTTAGTTTTTATACGTGCTTTTATTTTCAGGATTAAAATGGCGGGGAAGAATCTACAAACGCTATTCAATGGAAAATTGTAATACTAACATCTAATTGGGTTGTTGTTGACATATGTAGGTTTTAATTTGATCACGAGCCATCTAAATTTTAATACTAATATCGAATTAGCTTAGTTTTTATACATGCTTTTGTTTTCAGGAGTAACATGGCGCGGAAGAATCTACTAACGCTATTTAATGAAAATTCTAATACTAACATGTAATTGGGTTGTTGTTGACATATGCAGTTTTTAATCCGACCACAGCTTGTCAGTGTGTTTTGTGCGGATTGAGAGACACAAGTCATCTAAATTCTACTACTAATATCAAATTAGCTTAGTTTTTATACATGCTTTTGTTTTTAGGAGTAACATGACGCGGAAGAATCTACTAATGTTATTTAATGGAAATTCTAATACTAACATCTAATTGGATCGTTGTTGACACATGCAGTTTTTAATCTGACCACAGATTGTTTGTATGTTTTGTAGGAATTGAGAGACTCAAGCCATCTAAATTCTACTTGTAATATCTAATTAGCTTAATTTTTATACTTGTTTTTGTTTTCAGGAGTACCATGGCGTGGAAGAATCTACTAATGCTATTTAATTGAAAATTCTACTACTAACATCTAATTAGATTGTTCTTGACACATGCAATTTTTAATCTGAACCCCAGCTTATTTGTGTGTTTTGTGGGGGTTGAGAGACACGAGCCATCCAAATTCTACTACTCATATCTAATTAGTTAGTTTTTATACATGCTTTTGTTTTCAAGAGTAACATGTCGTGGAAGAATCTACTAACACTATTTAATGGAAAATTCTAATACCAACATGTAATTAGGTTGTTGTTGACACATGCAGTTTTTAATCCGAACCACAACTTGTTTGTATATTTTTGGGGACTGTGAGACACAAGCCATCTAAATTCTATTATTAATATCTAATTAGCTTAATTTCTATACATGCTTTTGTTTTCAGGAGTACCATGGCGTGAAAGAATCTACTAACGCTATTTAATGAAAAATTCTAATACTAACATCTAATTAGGTTGTTGTTGACACATGCAGTTTTTAATCTGAACCCCAGCTTGTTTGTGTGTTTTGTTAGGATTGAGAAACACAAGCCATCTAAATTCTATTACTAATATCTAATTAGCTTAGTTTTTAACAGTGTTTTAAATAGCGGTAGCATGATGCGTAGCTCTCAGCCCTCTATAGTATGTAGCATTATTATAGCCTAAATGATGATTGATTTAAAAATAGGACAAATATAATAAATAGTGAAAAAAAAAGAAAATAAATAAATAAATATGAAAAAAAGAAAAAAAAAATATAAATATGCCTAAAAGATGATTAATTTTATAAATTATAAGCATCTTCAAACAAGTTATGATTTATCGTTTTTCAAAAGCCTATCCACATATATAAGCCAAATCAAATAATTAGCACAACAACAACTTTCTAATCAAACCACTTTAATTAATAATGTCTAATTGAAGCTACAAGTCATAATTATGAAAAGAAATAAAAATCTCATCGGTTAAAAGTATCAAGTACAATACAAGTGTCACATTCCTCAACATTGGATACAAAGAAAACGTGAAGAAAATAAAATAGTAAAAAAAAATACATTGGAGCTTACGCTATGGACTCTACGTGCTACATAGCTGTAGTGTATGCTACGAACCCCATAGCGTACATTTATGCTATTTAGGATGCTATGTAGAGCTACAATCACGCTACGGTACGTAGTGTATGCTACTGCTACGCTACGGGCGCTATTTGAAACACTGGTTTTTATACATGCTTCTGTTTTCAGGAGTAATATGGCACTGAAGAATCTACTAACGCTATTTAATGAAAATTCTAATACTAACATCTAATTAGGTTGTTGTTCACACATGCAGTTTTTAATCCCGACCATATCTTGTTTTTGTGTTTTGTGGGGATTGAGAGACACGAGCCATCTAAATTCTACTACTAATATCTAATTAGCTTAGTTTTATCGTATGCTACGACCCCTATAGCGTACATTTATGCTATTTAGGACGATACGTAGTGCTACAATCATGCTAAAGTACGTAGTGTACACTACCACTACACTATGGGCGCTATTTAAAACACTGGTTTTTATACATGCTTTTGTTTTCAAGAGTAACATGGCCCTGAAGAATCTACTAACGCTATTTAATGGAAATTTTAATACTAATATCTAAGTAGGTTGTTGTTAACACATGTAGTTTTTAATCCGACCACAGCTTGTTTTTGTGTTTTGTGGGGATTGAGAGACATGAGCCATCTAAATTTTACTACTAATATCTAATTAGCTTAGTTTTTATACATGCTTTTGTTTTCATGAGTAACATGGCGCGAAACAATCTACTAACGCTATTTAATGGAAAATTCTAATACTAACATCTAATTAGGTTGTTCTTGAGTTTTGCAAATGGACATAAGTGTTTTCATATATCAAGTGAGGAGAAACTAAAGCTTGTATAAATCACACACACACACGGACACACCTAGTTGGTTGGTAGGGCTGTCAATCCTCACCATTCAATTTTGAATAGGCCCCATCTTGCTTGGTCATGGACGAGCTTTGTAAATATAGCTTCATTTATTTTACAATATCTATTTTTCTTTTCCATAGGGGCCCTTTGTGCATGTACAGCCATTCATCCTCAATGCCTACTTGGCAAGAGATGGTTAATTGCTTCCAAAGGTGACGAAGTTCCCTACTTAGTCACAATTATGTAGTTGTAATTACGCAAATCCGACATGGAGGTCATGGAGCCAATATCCCAGATTTTGGGCTATCCACTGTCCAGATGGACACTCATATCGATTCTAATAAATCTGAAGCAAATCTGGGCAAATCTGACATTGAACTATTTCTTTTCCTTTTCTTTTTGAAAGATGAAGATGGATTCTTAAAAGATAAGCTACTTGTGTATTGCCATTGCATTGTATTTTTAACTGTTGATGTATATTTGTTATGGATTTCATTACAATACTCGTGCTAGGCTGTTGTTGGGATTTCATTACAGTACTCTTGCTGGTGTGATCAGTAAGAGCAGAGGACTCAAACCCGACCCGTTTATCACATGGTTTGGGTTTGGGTCGGTCTTGAGTCAGGTCTTAGTTGAATATAGAAATTACAACTGAGTTTTCACATGAGTAATGTTCCAAATGATCTAATTGTTGCTGACTATCAACTAACAATTACTACCTATATATAGCTAATTCAATCGCATTTGGATCTTGCAATAACCAAGCCGGCCAAACGTCATCGGCCTACTGCAGGTTCGGATTTGAAGCTTCAAACAATTGCTATAAGACCTTAGATGTGCTCACCATGTTTTGTTCTCGAGGTTTGATCTGTTACTGTTTCTCATCTTTTATACATTAGTGGAAAGTTTCTATAACTCAAAGTTGTGGTTGTTGAAGTGGAAGATTGGTCCATTGGATGTGCCCCATATGGTTCGTGATCTGCACTTTGCTGCAACACTTGATTGAAGGCTTGGCGGGCCCCAAACGACGACAACCACATCGACTTTCCTCCAATGCTCAGCAATGGAGCTGAAAATCACTAAAAATAGAGCAAGAAAAATATTCAGTAGTTACCTTCCTCAGCATTCATATTGAGGAACCATGCTCCAAATTGCAATTGCATTACTTTCAAGTTGGATTTGAAAAGAATCTATCTGTAATTTGAGGGCTACTTTCTCATCATGAATACTAGGAAATTGGGATTTCATTACAATTATGTTCTTGTCAAAGGTATTCTGTTTTGCCATTTGTATCTAAATGTGAATTCTTTTCTTGCTTTCTTTGTCATTTTTTCAGTTCATGTTTCAATTTCTTAAAAATCATCTTTTAGTTGATGGTTCACAATTACCTTGAATTAGCACCATTTATCCTGTTGAGATTTGTTTTTCCTTTCATCATGCTCAATGTATTTAGACTCAAACTGTCCTTGTAAGGAACCTTTTGGAGAATTGAATTCCATCGTGGGGGCAAAAGCTAATCATTCCTGTAAGCTAAATCTCATCCTGTGCACCCTGTACTAATTTATCTTTACCTTTCATGGTTGCTTAAATGCTTTAGAATTAAGTTTGACAATCGGGCTTCTACCCATGTTTGCACGTGTGGACACATTGGAAGTCATCACACAAATTATTTTAATCCTTAATGTGATGATCAGGTGTCATTTGATTAGGCATGGTACTATTTCTTTTGGATCCGGATCAAACTATTTGTCTTCTTGGTTTCTCTCAACAAATTGTGAAGAGAATAAAAGCTTGTTAGTTTTTTTTTGTAGGTTTTTATAATATATTTTTTTTAATACATAAGTTTTTATAATATTAATGCTAACATATTGGCATGTGTGCATTTCTTGCTTTTTAGACATTTGAATCCTGTAATCGCGACTGGGGCATTAATCATTCCATCATCACTTTATTTTCTCCTCAAGGTTTTGCTACTCTTTTCATCAACCTTTATCATTGTTTCCTTGATGAAGAAAACAAATTTTTTCATAAATGTTGGTTGAAAGAAAGGAGTTGAGTTTGCCACTCTTTTCATCAACCTTTATCATTGTTTCCATGATGAAGAAAACAAAATTTTTCATAAAAGTTGGTTGAAAGAAAGGAGCTGAGTTTGTCACTCTTTTCTTAATGTTGAAACAGAGTTTTTCTCACTCGTTTCATAAAGGAGGACATGTTTTAGGGTGAGAAAAACAACACAATCATAAAAGAAAGGAAAGATTTTTTATACGGGTTCTATTTTTCATTGGATTAATGAACGTTTTTAGACCTTTTCTTTGATGGCTTTTCTTTGTAGGATCATACTGAAGACTCTCATGTGCAAAGAAGTAAGTAGATATGCCTTTCTTCTCTTGCTTCTTTCATCTATTCTAATTTTCTTATGCTACTGAAAGACGTTCTTTAATGGCAGATTACAGGAGAAATAGAAGGAGAGGGTGAAACCAGCGTCCAGCATGCATCAAAGGAGGGCAGAGATGTCCCGCCATTCCGACGCTTTCATCGCATTACTAGGTTCTATTCTTCTTCTCTCAATAACCCATTTAATCAAATTCCTAAAGCCTTCAGGTTTTCTTATTTCCTTTCCTATTTCAGGTGGGTATGGAACCTTGAAGAGCTCTTGGAAGTCATCACCTGGGCTTAGCTAGGAATCCATAATAAACCCGTAAGCAAACTCTACTAACAGAAAATCACATACACGCAACATAGAAATACTTGTATCTTGAAGATGGGATCTGTATGTATGTGTAGGTGGGTGTTCTTAGATAGAAGATATGATTTACATGCTTGCTACTGTATAATGTTCATGAACAAGATGTCCTTCTTAACAAATATATAATTATTTTTGCAAAAAGAAAAAAGTGAATGAAAAAAAGATATGGTTATTTTTTTTATTGCTACTATTTATACTCTGAATCATTGCAGAAGGATGTTAGAGGGGTGATGCCTAACATGTACGACTTCAACAATGACATTTGGTTGTGCCACTCCTTTGGAGGCCAATGCTACAATTTGATAGCATTCGTAAGTCGCGGTTGATTCCTTCTTATATAAATCTAATGAAATGATTGAATTCTGATGGACCTATCTAATTAACAACAACCTGCTATTAATGTGCTGAAAGAAATTCAAGTGTTCCTTGATGCCAACCCTTTGGAGATCATTACAATCTTCATAGAAGATTATGTCACGTCACCTCAAGGCCTAACTAAGGTATTCAATGCCACCGGCCTTAGGAAATTTTGGTTTCTGGTATTAGGGATGCCTAAAAATGGGCAGGATTGGCCCATCATCTATGATATGATTAGTAAGAACCAGCGTTTATTGGTATTCACCTCAAAATCAGCCAAGGAGGCTTCTGAAGGCATTGCCCATGAGTGGAGATATGTTATGGAAAACCAATGTAAGCCCTATTTTCTCTCCTTTCATAAATGTATATCCCATGCAGATCTTGCAGTGGAACTATTATAGATAGACGGATGATTTTTTTTTATGTAGAAATTTAGTACATGCTTTGCTAAGCCCACATGCATACATCCCTGATGTTAAAGCCGTGCATAACATGGGCCCTGCCGAGTAGATGATGTGACATGAGAATCAGGCTTGTTGTACATTCATTGGGCAGGCCACGTGCTTTAGTTGAATGAGGATTCCTGGTAATTCTTTTAAAATGTTCATTGTGTTGAGATGTAGAGCCACATCTGGACGGTCACTCGATCGGTCGAGTGGCCCATTCGACTAGTCGTGGACTGGCTTGACTCAAAGTCCAGTGAGCATTGGTTTTTTGGTTCTGTGGTACTCGACTGGTCGAGGCCCATGCTTGACCAGTCGAGGGTCCGCTCCACCGGTCGAGCAGCCTGCTCGACCAGTCGAGGTTACGCAGATTCGTTTTCGGATTTGATGCGGACTGCGGATTTTTGAGTCAGTTTTCGCAGACGTGCGAAAGGGAAGTTGCCTAAACTATAAATAGGGGTCCCTAGGGCTTTTCTAGGTATGATGAGAGTTATTCCAAGGTATGGGCAAAGGGTTTTCTCTGTACTTCCAAGGGAAGAGGTTAGTTTATTGCCTTGTAATCTTTGTTTTCTTCATAGTGGAAGTTTGCATCTGTGGTTTTTTTACCCTTGTTAGGGTTTTTCCATGTATATCTTGTCTTGTGGTTTGTTTGGAATGCTTTGATTCTTCTTCTAGTTTATATTTCTTCTTGTTTATCGTTTGTGGGTGAGACCTGAGATTGGATCTTGGTTCACTGTGTTGTTGGCGTGCTGCACAACACATTGTTCTTTTTTAAATGTGTGTTCCACCTGATGAGTGAACTGGCGTGATTTTTGGGCCTGGCTATTTATTAGTGTGGACAGCTTGATGCATGCTCTAATGCTTTCCGCAGGTTGGCGAATGTGGCCTCATGAGTAGGTCTGCACTGTTAATGAAATTCAGTAAAAATATAAAATTTCTGTGTTTTCTCCTTGAATCAATTTGCTTTTGGAGATAAAATGAAATTGATATAAAATACATCAAAATAGGAAGCATTGTCCAATTTGAATTTTTGATGCATAGGAGTATAAACATGTGAAGCTATCGTTGATTCTCTTTTTATTGGTTTTGGTGATTGGGCTGAAACTGCAGATGGTGACAGTGGGATGAAGGTGAGTTCTTATCCTAATCGTGCAGAATCATCTCCCATGAACACAACAACAAGATCCCTTGTTTTAGAGAACTATTTCTCTGACAATCCTAATTTAGCAACAGCTTGTAAGGACAACTTAGCTCCACTTACTAGCATGACTGGTACATGTCATGAAACAGCAGGAAAATGATGGCCCAACTTCATTGCTGTTGATTTCTACAAGGTAATGCATGAGATCTCACTTTCATTAAAGATGGAAATGGAAACATGATAAAGAATTGTGTTTCTTTTTTATGCATTTGGGTCTTTGTCCAAGGATTTATTTATTTTTTTCTTTAATTCTTTAGTACATGTGCCTATTTGTATGTGGATCTTGTGTTGCAGAGAAGCGATAGAGGGGGAGTCCCACAAGCCCCACCAGATAATCCTAGCCATCAGTTTTTTCTTTCTTTCTTTCTTTCTTTTTGGACTTTTGACCATAAACATGTATGCTTTGATGAGTCACTGTCTGCCCGGTTGGTTTAATTTGTTGTTGAATTGCACACTGAAATTGAGTTTTCAGAACCTTGCTTTGATGAGTCACTGTTTGCCTAGTTGGTTTAATTCCTTGTTGAATTGCACACTAAAACCAAGTTTTGAGAACCTTGCTTCTATCTGAGGGGAAACAGTATAAGAACCATAGACTTGGTCCGTTGGTCTTGATACATGTAAGAGTATTTTAGAAGTTTCAATGTTTTTTGTTGACTTCTGACTCACTTTATAGTTTGTACTACCAGATGTATTGTAGATTGTTTTTTTCTCTCCACTTACTCTTTGAATGCAGTGGTTATTAATCACTGGTTATTTTCCTAGGCCTATTCCAGATAGTAAATCACTGTCTTATGTCTAACTTTTCAATCATTTCCTATTGGTTCCAATGGCAGGAGAAAGCTTTTCTTATATTTTCTGAGTTGAGCATTTCTGCTAGCTAGGCTGATGCTAGGCCATTTTAATGGCTAT
This sequence comes from Magnolia sinica, assembly GCF_029962835.1. Lineage (NCBI taxonomy): Eukaryota > Viridiplantae > Streptophyta > Magnoliopsida > Magnoliales > Magnoliaceae > Magnolia > Magnolia sinica. The sequence continues at coordinate 375,858 of NC_080575.1, read as the reverse complement.
GCGCTTGCAGGTAATTTCAGGGAATTACCAGGTTCTCTGACAGTCACTTTACTATATTTTTTCTGGGTGCAATCTATAGGCAGAAGCAATCAGTTAAACAAATGGGGGCCCTATTCTTACTAATAATTGCTGCCATACTTCTAAGCTTTGGAGAAGGTTCTGGCAGGGATTCTGGTGGCACTAACCTAGATCAAGTTCTCTTTCATGGAATCATTCCTGTTTTAGTTGCTTCTGTGCTCTCTGGTCTGGCTTCTTCTCTCTGTCAGTGGGCTTCTCATGTTAGACTCCTTCACATTCCTCCATTTTCTCCATTTTCTTCTATCCTTTCTATATTGTTTCGTTTTGGTGCAGGTAAAGAAACACAGCTCATGCTTAATGACTGTGGAAATGTCTATAGTTGGAAGCCTGTCAGTGGGCTTCTTCTCTCTGTCAGTGGGCTTCTCAAGTTAGACTCCTCTACATTCCTCCATTTTCTCCATTTTCTCCATTTTCTTCTATCCTTTCTATATTGTTTCCTTTTGGTGCAGGTGAAGAAACACAGCTCATGCTTCATAAATGTGGAAATGTCTATAGTTGGAAGCCTGTGCTTATTGGCAAGTATGTCTAAGTCTCCAGATGGAGAAGCCATCAGACAGCATGGGTTTTTTCATGGTTGGACCGCATTGACTGTGGTAATTATCTCCTCTATCTGATTTTCTCCTTGAATTTGATCCTTGCGCCAGGGATATTTACTGTATAAGCCTTGAATTTGTACAAGTGGGGCCTGTGGTTCAGTCTTTGAGACCATTGCTATGATGGGACGCACAGTGGATGGACCATGCCCCAAATATAGCAAGATTGGGAAGACCCACCAACCCAAATTTGGCATTTTCTGTTGAATTTAGATTGCCACTCTAGTTCTTTCTTAGCCATCTATCTGAGGACACTACATGCTTAGACCAATGATCATATGATTTCTCAATATTCCGATGCATTTAGGGGTCATTTGGATGCCTGGAAGTTTTATTAGTTGTCAAGGGTTTACAGGCAACCCCACTTAAAGGTGGTGTTTGGACAGAAAATTTCACCTGTAAGCGAGTTACAGGCTGTAACTCACACAACTTTTTTAGTGCATTTGAAATTCTGAGCAAAAGAAGTGATTTCACTTGTATGCAACTTACACCTGAAACTCACTCTCAAGCATAATGTCTTTCTGATCTGCGTTCTCTTCATTTTCAGCCGCATGATAGATTATGCTTGCCTCTCATAGGTTAATTTAAAATTTTAAAATCAATCTATCTGTCACTCCAATCACCCAGTTACTTTTAGCTGTACGTGGGCTATGTTTTCATCATGTGCTCTTACATTGTCTTGCTTGAACATGTGTCTCCGCTCCTCAAGCTTCATTCTGAATTCCTTCACATCACTAGAATTTGGCTGATTAAAAAAAGTCAGTCATTATAATGCACACAGCATTACAGCCAGATTTTCTGGATTTTACTGAATAATAATAAGATTCTTTGGAAGTTATTGAGAAGAGAGTCAAGAGCACAGAAAATAAAAATAAAAATAATCATATAATATATGAGAATCGTCCCACAATCATATCTTTCAGTAAAGGCAGTGAGAAAACTCATTAGAAATGGAAGCTAAGAGAATAAAACAAACAGAACAGAAGAGATGGAAAGATTTCCAATTCAGACAAATTTAAAGCACTTTCAAGAAGAAAATTAGCGGTTGCTTGAAAATAGACAAAGAGTGTGCACAATGCAACATGAGTACATGGCACATGATATGTACCATTAGATTATAATTCCAAGTTCCAACTAAAAATTATAAAAACATATGCTCATTGTGAAGATTTAGAGAAAGGTTCTGTTCTGTTATCATTTCTTACCCAAAAATTTTAGATTTCATAGTAATAGGTTGCATCTGTCCTGACCTGCTAGTTTGATTGAAATTCTGAATTTTCTGCTTCTTTGTATTTAATGATTCATTGTGAATTTTGTTTGAAATTTTATTTCCTTAGTCTACTATATGATTTTTCAATTTTTCTCACTACATCAGATCTTCACTTATACGAGAAGAAATCAATTTTCTTATACATGGATTTTAAAGGATTTTAGATGTGGAATGGTGCTGCAGCTGGATTTCTTTGCATTGCTCAAATGTTGTTAGCTTACCTTAGCTTTTTTTGAATACTAGCTCAAATGCTTTAATTTTCATGTTGCATACAGATTCAAGTGGAATGCTCAGATGCATGATTCGGCCGCTTAACCTGCTTTTTTCCCACACCCTCCGTGAAGGTAAACTCTGTTGCGGATGCTCTAGCAAAGTTAGGTAGTGATAAACAGGTTGACTACCTTTATCGCTCTAGAGCCGATCTCCCGAGACACATTAGAGGCTCCCTTGTGCTAGATTGCGCCGGTATGGGCTTTATCAGGAGCTCCAGCGCAAGGCAGGGAGTGGGTTGAGAGATTCGATCTCAGGGAGTGGGTTGGGAGCTTGGAGTGCTTCACAGCTAGGTTCAACCTCTCATCGTACATGATTCCCTGTCTCCCTCTTCTCATCCTCGAGAAGTGCCCATTTTGTCTATCCAATTTTCTCTTTTTTTCTTTTTTCTTTTTTTTCCTTTCTTCCTTTTCCTGCTGCCCATCTTGGCTATACGATAGATGAGGCCCGATGTAATTGTGGAACCCTCCTGAATGTCCAGTCTTTGTATATCTCTTTTTGCTAATTAACAAAGATACAGGGGAAAGCCCTTTTTTCCAAAAAAAAAAAAAAAGAAGAAGAAAGAAAGTGGAATGCTCAGATCTCGATACTTTGTCTGAGATAGATGGACCCCACATTCAATGCTTAAGAAAGGTATCGGTCTGTTCATTTCAAAACGTTTACATGAGATACAAAATACAGAAGTGATTTGTATATGTGGGTTCTAGTTGCATGCAGTGGGCAGTTGTATAAATACAGGTTGGTTATTCCTATTCGTCAGATTAATGGCCTTAAAACGGGCAGTTAAATAAAATGGCATTGGATCACATTCAGTGGGAAAATGTTAGGCAGCTAGGATTGTCCTATCAGTTTGATTTTTTTCAACCATCAGTTGCCATTTTGTCCCATGAGAGGGACAGTTTGCCCACTGTTGGAACCTTCCCAAGGTCTAACATGAAGTATATTTTGATCATATTATGCAGATAGTTGTATCTTTACGATTATGATGATGCAGTTCTTTCTGCTTTTGGGATGATTCTTTTCTCTCTCTTTTTTTTTCAGAAAAATCTTTTGCTTGAACTGAAAACAAGGTCTAAAAACGTGGGGTCATGAACAGATAAAGAAGCCCCTCGTTTTTTCTTTTTTCTTTTTTTCTTTTCTTTTTCTTTTAGCTTTGCTTTTTTCTAAAGATAAAGGTAGGAACCATTTTGAAAATGGGGGAAAAAATGAAGAGCCGGCACTTACAGAAAATGTCCTACAATAAAATCATCATGTGGCATTCCATGGTGAAGCAAGATAATAGATATGATGGACTATAACAGTATCTTGTGCACTCGACAATATAGCTATAACCGTTAAAATATTCAATTCTAGGCACATCTACTGATAGAATAGGATTTCACATACACATGGTTGGCTATTGTAGCACACACCAACATAGTTATTTGGTGGTGCTGGAAAAGCTTTGCGGAACACACTATACACTATTGTGTAAGAGTTTTATTCACTCTGTCCATCCATTTTTCTAGATCATTTTAGTGCATGATCCCAAAAATGAAGTAGATCCAACTCTCCGTTTGGATGTGGTATGACACTCCATGACCATTCATTTGTAGCAAAAGGGACGGTAGTGCAAAATGGTCTTATCGTCCATTTGAAAGGCTCTTAATCAGATGGCTGTGATTATCTACTCAGGTTAATTATGAGGTCATGTATGCAACATAGGTGTCTAACAGAAAGTTGAAACACATGCTGGTGGTCTAAGCCCTTTGTCACACTGGCCTCATGATGAATGCATCTTCACCTATGATTAGGACCATCCATTCACATGAGATGCAGACCGAGTAGATGTCACTCACAACATGATAGGCTGGTTTGTACCCATTGCACACGACAGGTGCTATAGATATGTAACGTCCAGAAAATCGGGGGTCGAGCAGAAGCCCAGCTCCCGAGTTCCAACGCATCACTTATGTAACATAGATAATGATGATTAAATGTTGTCTATATTAGCACATTAAACATGAATGAGATTATACTAAATCAGCATATCATACTCCAGAGACAATTAGATTACACAAGCGGAAGACTGTGATAGATATATAAAGCATAAAAGTGGTAAGTCCCCAGAGTATCAACATATTGCCTAGTTAAATAATTACATGAATAGTTCCAAAATATACAAAAATGATAAAGTGTAATGTCATCTAATCCATATCCCTGTAGCCCCGGTGATGCAACTCCAGATCTATATAGACCCGCCAGAGAGTTGCAGATAGGAGAACTCCTCTTCGTCGTCATAGAAGGCAGACTCCGTCTCGTAAGCCTTGCCGTCATCTGCAACTACAACAAAGTCTGGTTGGTGTTTTAAAACACCGTCCCAGAGTGGGAGTGAGTGATCAACTCAGTGGAGCTATAAGGCAAAGGTTAACATGTTATCAATTCAATCAAGCAGTAATGATAAAGCAGTACAACAATCATGTCCTAAATACTCTTGTTAATGCAGGAATGATATGCTGTAATGATGCATGCCCTCGCCTGCACTCCCTCTGCGACATCATCTCACGATCGCGGCATGCAACACTCTCGTTGTGCTCAACTCCAATGCCAAAGGCACATGCAATGCGGTGCATGTGCGTGATTAGCCAAGTTCTTGATTAGATTTATTCATACAGTAGGTTTGGGAAGCTAAGGTACCTCCCTTTATATCATTGACCCAAACAATGATCCATCTAGGGTCGTCAATCTTAATTAGTCACATACGATGGCAGTTCCAGGTCGCTACGGAGAGGCTCGTCACCTCAGCGCAGGCCTAATTTATACTCGAAGTCACTGCGGGAAGGCTCGTCACCTTAGCGTAGTCCTACTGTATACTCGAGATCACTACAAGAGGCTCGTCACCTGATCGTAGGCCAACAACTCGAATACAATGTCTCATACCACCGTATTCGGCTCACGAGTTTGGTTTGCTCACTGGACACTATGGGGAGGCTCGTCACCCCAACATAGGCCGACAGCTCAACCACGGTGTCCCATACCATCATGCCCGGCTCATGAGTTTTAGCAGATCGTGGTACCAAGGTTAAACGGGCTTTCCACTGGTAAGTTGGTACCTTAGATTCAAGCAGTAGCGACTATACATGGTGAACATACATTAGGCCAATCAGGTTACTTGACAAGTTCAACTAGTACGAGCTCACGTTGAATTAATTGATATGGAGTGTGTAAGCACTCCGCGTGGCCTAACCACTGTTGACAATCACCGTACGACTCGGATTCATCGAACGTGTCCGTGGTGGCTAAACTGATTCAGCCACTCGATCGAAAGTCGTTACCGATTGCCTGGACTACATCGTAGCCCTAATCACACTCCAAAAAAATTTCATTCACATGTGATAGTCAAAGACAGCATGTGACAACCAATCTAAATATAAATCTCATTTGAGCATTTCAACAAACACATAGTGCACATGTTATTATATATAGGCATCTCATCCATAAATCACGTAGTAGTAAGATAAGTTATATAAAGGAAATTGTAAGCATAGATGAGGGAATTGAGAATCCTATCTCAACACCCTAATTACATATATTTCAACAAGCATTTCCTCATTCAGGCATTTTATCAAACACTTAGGCTACACATATCACATACATGTAATAAATTAGTTAAAACATATATTATAGCAAATCCTTCCACAAGGGAGTTGCCACACATACAACAATCATATATTCTTAATCGATAATCATGACAAGCACAAATCCTAATTCCATATTCATTCAAACATTTTAACAAATACATGGAATGCATTAAAATCAACATAGTTTACATATACGTGTAATATACGGAAAATATCGTATCTAAGCACATGTGATAGTAATCAAGTCAGTCATAAATCATTAACTGACATTGAAAGCCTTGAAAACCATAACCTAAATGTTTATAGTCCGCACCTTCCATCGATAAACTTGTATCAAACTCAGTTCGAATACTACACCTTTGTCTACGGCACAACGACAACCTATAGCATGAAATAAGTTAGCTATTTCGTCGATTCTTCTACTTGGATACCTAAAACAGATTAAGGTTAGGGTTTCTTACCCAAAAATGGAATCGAAATCGCTGGTATAGCGATGCAGGCAGGATGATTTGGCACGTGGAGCGGCGGGAATGAATCCCAGCAACTGTCTCTCACTCTCTCTCTCTTCTCCTCACTCTTTCCTTCTCTTTTTCTCTCTTCTCTCTCTTAGGGTTTGTAAATTCGTATGGAATGAGAGAGGGGTGGGTTAAGGCCCTTATATAGGCCTAGAACTGATGTCAATGGCCCCAGGGCCATGGTATACTTAGGATATAGCCAAAAGGTGGCTGTTTTGGTCCAACAGAGCTCATCTGGAGGTCCATTTCCTGCATATGGTCCGGTGAAAGTTTCCTGATAATGGATTTACGTCAGGTTAAGTTTTCGGTCCGATCGGATTTATAAATCGACTGTGGAGGACCAGTTTCAGTTCAACGATCATCGCCATTCGATCAGGGCCACAAGTACACTAACCTGTGTTGGGAAATTTCCCTGATCCGAGGATGTAGTTGGGTCAAAATCTGACGGTCTGAAACCTTAAATTTGGCCTGCAAGTGAACGGCCCAATTCACTTAAGTTTGGGTTCATTTTCTAAAGATATTCGCGTTTCTCACACACTTTGCTCCGGGCTCAAGTTGTACGTTTCTGGATACTATTTGGACTCGATTCCCGCGATGGTTGTCAAGCCCAATAAGGCGGTCATAACTGTATAGCTTCGTGGTAATCGGACTTTCAACGGGCGGTCCAGGTCCGATACGGAGTTTCGAGATGCTCCCGAGAGCAACTGGGTTTTCAGATTGATCCTAGGTTTCTAGGTAATGTAGCGTTAGCGACTCTACTAGTTTTGGGTCTTGCAGTACGAATAGAAAGCAGTTCAAGCTAATATGCTTATCACTTCAGTTTAATACTTAATTAATTTTCGTCTAATTTCTAAAGGATTCGGTCCTTAGTGATTTCTGCCTGAGGTGGTACTCGGGTCATTGTACGGATTTTTCTGAGACGTTACAAGATAGCTATCTGGAAATAAAATCACTGAAGTTTCTTATACAAGCTCTTTTGCTTAATGGACCATGCATTCCCAAAAGTTACCGGAAAACAGAATCGATGTTCCCAACTCAGCTGAAATTTGTAAGTAAATGCAGTCTTTAATACCGATGATTTTCCAAGGTTTTTTTAAATTTTTTGTTATGGTGTGTTTCAGGGCTGTGCTTGCTAGGACATTGTATTATACTGGACGACTAGAACAAACTTCGTCGACATTTGTATATGTCATGTCCAACTTATTTCCATCAATGACCTTCTTGTTGGTTATCATTTTCAGGTATAACCCACTCATCTAAGCTGGCAAGTTGGGATTGTTTTCGATTGGGAGATCATGAATCGGATTCGTTTAGGAGCTGGTGGAACTGTTGTCTAGATGCCATGGGGTGGCATCTGGGTATTCATCGATTTCTTTTCTATTGATGTGGGAGGTTTTGTTGGGGTCCAATGAGGAAGAATGCATGTGAATTTTGATTAGGAAAACTCATGCACGAATGGGAATTTTGATTGAATTGATATGAAGTGAAGCTTGTTCAAATCAAGCTGTGCTCTTCAAACACTCAAGAAGCATTTGGTGGATCAGTTCACTGTCTTTACAGGAACTTTCCAGATTGGTTTCGAGGGGAATTGGGTGGAACTGTCTTTAGGTATCTCATTTTTTTCAATTGGTTGTCAGTTTGTTAGGATCTGCCAAGGAGGATTCTTGATGTGAACGTGGGTGATTTTTTGTATCGGCAATGTGGGTGTGTGGAGAATGTGATTGAATCAGTCGATGATTGGCGAATGAAGCGAAGCGTTGTTGAGATTGTGCTACGATCTTTTTGTGGGAAAAGGTTGCAGGTATTGAACTACTCTTGCCAGAAATTGAAATATGTCGACATAATTCAAGATTTCTCTTCTTTTCTTTTATTTCCTCATTCATAGTAGAGTATGATCATCGATGGATAACAGGATTTTGGATTTGGAGTAAGAAACATGGAATTGGTTGCAATATGTTATATTTTAAAATTCTATAACAATAAGAAAGAGCGGAAATTGACTCTATATCGATCCTTCTTCTATCAATATGGAGATGCAATCGGAATCATGTAATTGAAACAGGTTCGACAAGGGGATGCTAATTCCAGATGCCCCATCTTCAACCGACACAAATGCTTGTGTGCAGGATCCGGGATGTTGGTTGGTGCCTGTGGTGAATGTTCATTAGCCCAAAAGTCCAGTTGGTCCGTTTATCAGGTGGGACACATGTATCAAGAAATAGATTATTAGAAAAATGACATCAACAATCATGTTCAACATGCATGTGTGATGAAAGTCTCAGATGCCACAGGCATCTGCAATGATTGCACATCTGGCACAGGAGTTTGACACTTGACGATGGGCTTTCTTGAATCAGCATTCCTGTGTTCGATAATTCTGTAAACATGTTTCTATGGATCTTGGTTTCTTGAATTACGACATATCATTGGCATCTTCTAAGAGCCTGTTTGGTAGACACGTAAAAATGAGTTTTTCTCATTTTAGATAACTGTAATTATGTATTAAAGATCATGATTGTTGGTTGTCAAAAAAAATATGATTCCTAATGCATAATCACAGTTAACTAAAATGAGATGAACCAATCTTTAGGTGTCTGCCAAACAGGCCATAATTCCTTTTTAGGTCTTCAGTTGGTGATTCTGTTGACATCAAGTAATGTCCTTTATATTTCAGCTTCGATGTTTACGAATATATATTTCCAGGCTCCTGTTCTGCATCATTGAAGTGTGGCACGTACCAAATGACAACATCTCTTGCAGTGATACTTGGAGGCGCTGCAGGAGCTGTTGGATTGGTGGCACTACTTGTATTCCTATGGTTCTGCCTACTACATAAGAGGAGTGTTTCAAGAACTTCTGAGACAGGTTCTTCAGATCCATCTCTTCAAGGTACATAGCCTTACTTTTGGGATGTGTTTGGGTGCACTACTGAATTCGATTGGGATAGCAGTTCAATTAACTGGAAATGGCCAAATTGCATTTACCTTCCGTAGTATTCATTTTGCAGTTAAATCCCTTCCAATTCCAACTTGAAAGTAACTTCTGCAATTTGAATACTATTACTACAAAGGTACTTATAATTTGGTAATTTCTGCTAGATTGAACTAATTATTGCAATTCAATTATTTAATGTATCCAAATGCCAACTTAAGAGTATGTGAGAGTCATGTGGATTTCAGTCTGAAGAAAGTAATCACATGGTTTTCTTGATAATTTGCAGCAGGACAAGCCATTGAATTGTCTCTTCTGAGATGTGGCCCTCACCCATCCGACTCGTGAGAGGCAAGGCGTTTTATGTTGGACGAGTTAAACCTGGCTACAAAGAATTTCAGCGATATCAATCTGATCAGGCAAGGAAAATTTAGAGAAGTGTACAAGGGTTTGCTTAATGATGGGATGATTGTGGCCATCAAAAAGCGGCCTGGTGCACCTAATCAGGAACTTATCGAAGAGGTAATCGCATCTTTATCCACATGAGATTATGAAATAGAGCTCGTGTTACTTAGTTATGGATGCACTGAATTGAGTTGGTAGAGCCTGTGTTTTAACACCCAGATCAGACCAGTTTGGACTGGAACCAACCACCCAAATGGGCCAGGTCAGTCGAAACATAGCCTACTAGGTGCGTAACTGTTTTCTTAATATAAAAAACACCGATCAAGGGCTGAACTCATAACCTCCACCAAAAAAAAAAGCTTTCAATATGTATAACCAAGGAAATAAAACACAAGCAAATTTAAATGCTCAAAATAACAAAAAATAAAACAATTTTATATACTTCTAAAAGAGTTATTGTAAGAGGCCAAGTTCCCTATTTGTTTCGACCAGGGAAATTCCCTATTTGCAACAAGTTTGTACGTATGGAGCCCATGGTTGGTTTATCCAAGCCACTGACCTGATGGCCCATCATGGATAGACCATACCCGAAAAATCCCCTCAACTGGTCAACTCTAACCTTCCCACTGTTGGCATGCAAATATGTGGTTAAAAGGAATGCAGAAATAAGCCACATTCAGTGTAGGAAAGACCAAAGATTTGATGGCTAGGATCTTCCAATTTGGGATATTAGGGGAAATGGTCCATCCATATGGGGCCATCAGATCAATTGCTTGGATCGACCAACATGGACCCCACATCTACAAACTAGATGCACAACAGAGAAGTTTTGAACAGGGAGCTCAGGCTCTTATTGTAGATCTAGTTCTGTAATTTCAAAGTAAAACATATAATATAGACCGTGTTATAGCATATGAGTCTATGCATAACATATTTTGGACTGATTACGCAGTCTGTTTTATAGAAATCTCTGTTTTGCAAGATAGCATACAACCATTTGCACGTGTAATGATATGCATCAATATCTGCATTTTCTGGTTTTTCTTATCGTTTAAATGTTATATAATGAAGTTTTAATTTTCTATTAGGTACACTACTTGTCATCCATCAGGCATCGAAATATTGTGATTCTTGTGGGATATTGCCAGGAAAACAACCAGCAAATGCTTGTTTATGAGTACATAGCTAATGGCAGTGTTTCCAGTCACTTATATGGTAATTGTGTTGTTACTTCCAATATGAACTTACAGGCAAGTTGGTCACATGATCTATGGGTTTTTTTATTCTCTAGGTGCAGCTCAGATCTCCAATGAACTGCTAGAATTCAAGAATAGGCTTTCAGTAGCTCTGGGAGCAGCTAAAGGTGATCATTTGCAAAATCAGGGAGCATTGGTGGCTTTCCTGGTATTGGATTTCTCTTGGTAAAATAAAATACATGATGGTCTAGAGCTCTCCTAAGCCCATATATACCTCTCCACATGCACTTCTAAATGTGGATATCCAATGCATGCATTAGGTGGTGTACAGTGTATAGGACCTAGCCCAAATATCAGACAATCAACTCATCAGGTGGGCCACACATGTATGAAACAATGGAAGGTTGTAAATAGAACTGCCAACTGCCCTCATTCAGCATACATGTTGTGGCGCACTCGATGCATAATTCAGATGTCCACCAAATTTTGGCACATGTGGCCACACATAGGTCACGATTCTAAAGCTCAGTGATTTGCTTCAGAACCAGGCTGAGTCAACTCAACTCGACGAGCTTTCAAGTCAATTCACTAAGAACTAGCTGGTGAATGTGGCTTGGTCCTGAATCAACCCATTGGGTCTGATTGTGGACTCAGTCGACTCGACATGACTCATGGTGACTTAAGCTGAGTCACAAGCTTCGTCAACTGTCATTTTTTTCTTGTCTGGTTGGAAATTTCTCCATATAGACAATTTCCAACTGTACGACCCATTTTTGGCCCATTTAGCTTTTTAAGCCCATATCTTTTTACCTCCCCAGAATACTCCCCAGCCGTACAGACGTCTTGCCAAAGGTAAAAAATGCTCCTACATTTTTTGCAAGTACGGTCGAAGCAGTTGAGGACGATAATACCCTTGTTCTTTAAAGTAGACCCATCGCTACGAATAATAACCGTAGCCATAGTTAACATAATCAGTAGATATAACCAAAAACAAACCCATATCAGGGCGGGCTCACCAAACTGGCGATCTCCTGCCAGTTGCTAGCCTATCCAGCAGGAACATGCCGATTCGGCTGCCCTCTTTAGCTACGGATTATAACCGTAGCCATAGGCGCCATAGGCCAGTGTGGTAGTCTCTCCCCCCCCCCCTCCTTTTTATAATTTTTTTGTTTTTTTTTTTCACACACACTCGTCCATTTATTTTGATGGCTCATTTTAAGGCATGCTTATAAAAATGAAGTAAATCCAAACCTTAGGTGGACCACGCCACAGGAAACGGCTGTGATTGAAAACCCACAATTAAAAACATCTTATGGATCACTGGAATTTTTATTTGCAATTCATCCTGTCGATAAAGTTAGAAAGAAATTGAGCGGGGCAAACATGAAATTGAGCGGGGCAAACCTGAAATACCCCTGCTCTTCAAAACACACGCCTTTCTCACCCCATTTCAAAGAAAAACACTCGTAAGGACGTTTTTCTTCCTATTTTCCTAACTAAAATCTTCGTTTATCATCTATATATTATCATTCTACATTTGCCATTTTCCATCTTGGCTAGGGTTACATGAAATCCTCCAAACTGGTTGCAGCTGCAATCTTTGATGCTAGGATCCCTCTATTTAATGTTTGCCCAGCTTAATTTCATGCTAGGCTCACTCTATTTAATGTTTGCCCAGCTCAATTTCATGCTAGGCTTGCTATATTTTCAGTTTGCCCCGCTAAATTTCATGTTTGCCCCGCTCAATTTTCAGTTTGTCCCGCTCAATTTCATGTTTGCCCCGCTCAATTTCATGTTTGCCCCGCTCAATTTCATGTTTGACCTGCTTAATTTCTAGTTTACCCCGCTCAATTTCTAGTTTTCTAGTTTGCCCCGCTGAATTTCATGTTTGCCACGCTCAATTTTCAGTTTGCCCCGCTCAATTTCATGTTTGCACCGCTCAATTTCTAGTTTGCCCCGTTCAATTTCATGCTCGAAATAATGAAGTGTTTGGTGAAAACATTAAATGCAGCATACAAAGGGTTTTTATAATATCGAGAGATCGTTCGATATCATCGAGCATTGCTCGATATATCGAGATTTGAATGTCGATATTAACGGGACATGCTCGATATATCGAGAAATTATTGAAATTTCAATGTTGGCTACTGGACATTTCAAAGGTAAAGTCGATATTATCGAGCAACGCTCGATATATCGAAGATTGAATCTCGATATCATCGAGACACTCTCCATTTATGTCGAGACGAGTTTTTCCATCTACATCAATGGACATAAATCATTAGTTATCGATACTATCAATTTAGTCTCGATATTATCGATGACTTACCATTGAATATGTGGAGAACTTGGCATGATTGTGAGATATCTAGGCCATTAAATATGTGGGCCCTTCCTTTATAAAATCCATATGCAAAGGTTAAAGGATCATCTAACAATCTACCTCATAATCTTATGCTAAATCTACGTGTTGAGTGCATCATTTTACTCGCAAGAAGGAATTAAATTATTTATGATCCGATGAATGGACCGGATAGCTAAAAACTATCATATTTGTCCGATGCATGGCAAGGCCTTTCCACAATCTCACTCGCGCAAGTTTCATTAAGATTTCTGGTCTTCTCTACTCCCGTGGGCCATAAATGGGTCGTGCAGTAGGAAATCTCTCATGGAGATTCTCTACGGGAGTAGAGAAGACCAGAAATCAGCGGGGCAAATAGAAAATTCAGCGGGGCAAACATGAAATTGAGCGGGGGAAACTAGAAATTGAGTGGGGCAATGAAATTCAGCGGAGGAAACTGGAAATTGAGCGGGGCAAACAGGAAATTGAGCGGGGCAAACATGAAATTCAACGGGGCAAATTGAAAATTGAGTGAGGCAAACATGAAATTGAGCGGGGCAAACTTGAAATTGAGCGTGGCAAATATGAAATTGAATGGGGCAAACATGAAATTCAACGAAGTAAACATGAAATTCAGCAGGGCAAACTAAAAATTAAGCAGGGCAAACATGAAATTGAGCAGGGCAAACATGAAATTCAGTGGGGGAAACAGGAAATTGAGCAGGACAAACATGAAATTCAACGGGGGAAGCTGGAACTTGAGCGAGGTAAACACGAAATTCAGCGGGGCAAACTAGAAATTGAGCAGGGTAAACATGAAATTCAGCGGGGCAAACATGAAATTAAGCAGGGCAAACTGGAAATTGAGCGGGGCAAACATGAAATTCAACGGGGTAAACATAAAATTCAACGAGGCAAACATGAAATTGAGTGTGGCAAACTGAAAATTGAGCGGGACAAACATGAAATTGAGCGGGGCAAACTCGAAATTGATCGTCACAAACTGGAAATTGAGCAGGGCAAACACAAAATGCAAACACAAAATATCAACGGGGCAAACTGAAAATTGAGCGGGGCAAACTCGAAATCTTCCACATACCTTTCTCTTCATCTTCCAAGCACCCCACTCTTCATCTTCTAAATATCTTTCTCTTCATCTTTACACCACCATCTTTTCATCTTTCAAACATGTCTCCCTTATATCACCAATGTATTAATATCGCTAATGTAATCACCAATATCTTCAACTATGTAAATTCTAGGTGTTGCTTGTATTGCCCGCATTTCCAGTTATTAACGATATTATCAACAATATCGATATTGTTTTCGTATGCCTGGCCAGCGAACCTTGTAGCAATACCAATACTTTGAACACTGGTCCCAGGATTTTCTCCAACTGGAAAGAATTACCCAAATACTTGATGGGTTTTTATAGTTGAATGTGGATTATATGCAACTCCAGCGAATTTCAAGATCATTCCCTTCATTCCCACGAGTGTGTGTGAAAAAAAATATACATATATAAAAAGGAGTGGGGGGAGGCTGACACACCGGCCTACGAAACCTATGGCTACGGATTATGTTATCTATGGCTACGGTTATAATCCGTAGCCATAGTTTTACTTCAAAGGACAGAGGTACTTTCGTCCTCATCTGCTCCGACTGTACTTGCAAAAAATGCAGGGGCATTTTCGACCTTTGGCAAGACGTCCATATGGCTGGGGAGTATTCTGGGGAGGTAAAAAGAAGTGGGCTTAAAAAGGTAAATGGGTCATATAGTTGGAAATTTCTAAGCGAAGAGGATACATGTGAAGGGACAGTAAATATATGATTGGCTACACACCTATTATAGATTTGGACCATCCAACTCAAAACCAGATCCGTGCATTGGATAATTACATGTAAACATTACAAGGACAAATTTTATTTTATTTTTATGATCTTATGATAGGTCATGTCAAATACTTATGGAAAGTGTTAGTTGTTAATAAAACTGTCCAACGATCCAGATTTAACATGCATACGTACTTTGCTTACAAGTGCTGTTTCTTAGTTTTTGTTACATAACTTTTCTTAGTGGGTCTTAATTGATGAATGGCTTAGATCATTGACACACATGTTACTTTACATAACTATGACATGCATTCTAAAACCTCTCAATGTAAGCGTATGTATTATATAAAAGAGTGAATTTTCTTATTAAATGCACAGCTAGTTTGGACGAAAATGCAATGTCCAACTAGGTGTGTGTGAGCATTCATATATATATATATATATATATATATAAAAGGTCGAGCTGTGTGGGCCACCATGATCATCTACCCCATCAGTCAGATGCACCATTCCATGGTGGGCCCATGACTTGTGTGAGCCACACCACATACAAAAGTTAATATGGGTTACCCTCCCATTAAAACATTCATAATCATTTTTTCGGCCCACCGAGATGTGGTTCACAAATCCAGCCCATCCATTACGTGTCTCCCACTTGGATGAGGGGTCAGACCTAGTTTTAGACGCATCCAAATTTCAGGTGGGCCCCACCAAGTGCTTTTATAAGTTTATGGGATGTCTTCACATGATTTTAGATGGTATGGCCCACTTGAGTTCTGTATATGATTGATTTTTAGGATATCCCATAATTTAAAGGGGACCCATCAAATGCATGGTGTTGATGTTCAACACGCATTATGGAGGGGCCCACACAGCTCGACCTCATGGGAAGTTCCCATGAGCTCGATGGCATAAAACATTTTCCCGATATGGAACAAAATTTCACATTCACTGTGTGTATAGTAGCCTACCGGTCACCTTAGGGCCCCCTCACATGTGCGCCCACCCACATGTGACCATAGTGACGGGGCGTCACAGGCTTCAAATAGAGTTATTGGCATTGATAAACACAAAAATAGGAAGAGAAGCAGGTTGTGGTTATCTCAGACTGAATACCTTGAGAATGTATTGATGAAATATGTAATGGACAAGGCAAAGCTGGTCAACGTTCCCCACGCAGCTCCTTTTAAGCTATATTTTGAACAGTGTCATAAAACATATGAAGAAAAGCGAGATATGTCTAGTGTGCCTTATTCAAACACAGTTGTCAGCTTGATGTATGTCATGATCTGTAATAAACCAGATATTTCACATGCAATGAGTATTGTTAGCAAATACATGTCTAACCCTGGCAAGCAACACTGAGAGGCAGTGAAATTACTACTTTAATATATTCGAGGTACGCATGACTACGTATTATCATTTGAGAAATCAAGGGCCAAGTTAGTAGACTATGTAGATAATTGATTACGCGGGGCAGTATGGATAATAGAAAGTGAACTTTTTGTTACTCGTTTGTGTTAGCGGGTGAAGCGATCAGTTGGATGTTAAAGCTTTAATTTATGGTGGCTCTTTCCACAACCAAAGCTGAGTATAAGACGGTAACAAAAGCATTTAAGGAAGGTGTTTGATTAAGAGGGATGATAAATCAATTGGAGATTTAGCAGTAGGTCGTGCTAGTCAATTCTGACAACGAAAGCGAGATAAATTTGGCTAAAAAATCTGTTTATCACTCACATATTAAACATATTGATGCATGTTATCATTTTATCCAACATGTGCTTAAAGAAGGAGGCGTGACTCTAAAGAAGATTCACACGAGTGTGAATCCTGCTGACATGCTTATGAAAGTGGTTCCCATAGAGAATTTTAAGTTTTGTGTAACTTCTCTAGGCTTGGAGTAAATGGAAGACGAAGTGTGCATGAGAAAAAATGGTGAGATGTGATGTAAGGTGGAATTATAGATGAGAATAATAAGCTATGAAGAATGAAGATTGAAGGCGTGATGAAGATTGTTAATGATGTCTTAAATTTGTAAACAACAGGGTCTGTCGATGCCATCAGAAAAAATCTTAAAATCCATGTTTTATTGTTAGAATAATTTGATGTTTTACTTGATGTCATCGAAGGTGTTTGATGCCATTAACAGATCATCAATGCCATCAAAGTCCCATCAAAGGTGTCATCAAGTGCGCGTGCATAATTGCTTAAGTCCGGGATTTGTTTCCTATTCCAATTGTGATACTGTATGGTGCTATATATATATATATATATATATATATATATATATATATATCAGGTGTAATCGGGATTTGGGAGAAGATAGAGGAGTTCTATGCTTTCTAATTCATTCGTAAGGGTTAAAAGGGCATAGCTTGGGCTTTGTGAAGTGGATTCGAGGCTTGTTCGAGTTGGTAACACTCTATGCATTGTAATTTATGCTTTCATAGTCCATGCTTGTTGCTTCGTGCTGTGGTTTTTTTCCGCAATGGTTTTTCCATGTAAAATTTGGATTGTTTACATTTGGACTTGGTTGTGTGATTGGTAGTACTCTGCTTGATTCATCTCCGCGTGTTTCCGCGGTTTCCCAACAATACCTCCTCCTGTACTAAATTCTCATTTGTTACCTGACAGTCCAAGCTATGAATAAGTCGAGTATTTCCAGTTATTGATCTAAACCATCCATCATGACGGGGAACACCTTAAATCACTCAAACTCTCTCAAAAGATCTTCACTACTCATAGGGTGGACCCCACCGTGAACATGCCTGGTACAAGACCAGGTCAACCCATTCATCCACCTGGCAGCATGTATATAAAAGACCATGACACTTGTAAGCAAAATACAACAAGTCAGCATGAGCAGGCCATCTAAAGTTCTGGGTCATGGCATCTTTGGTGTGCATCTACTTTGACCAAGTGCTCAATTCCCACGTCTTACACACATCCATCAATCATTTTACGGGATCCAGTCTAAAATGTACTTGTCCTTAAAATCAATTCTGACAGTCATCGAATTAGCCAGCATGTACATCAAACGAGGTCCCACAAGCCTTTCCTGTCAATTATCTTATCTCTCATGCATGTGTAGCCCCTGGTAAGTGAACCATCCTGATTTTTTCAAGGGTCGTTCACATAGTTCCACTTGACGAGAGGTTGAGTATTCCATATGTGTATTGTTTGTCTGCTAAATGAGTCCAGGCATGAATAGCTTATTGTGTTTGAAACCTAGGCATGCCATTAGGTGGGGAACATCATCATCATCTTACTTAAACTAACTAGAGTTAGATTTCCATCGTTTCACTCCATCGACATCAAGGTGAGGAAGATAACTAACATAATCTGCGAGGACTGCTCATGTAAGAGGAGAGGTAGAAAGAAAATCATCAATAGTTTATGCTTCGCTTGGATGCCTTCAAAAATTTTAAACTGTAATCCGATTACAGGTAATTAATTTGTGGGTGTAAAGTGTCTACATCCTCATACTCCAACACTGAGGCTCTATGGCTGTATAAACCTAGTTCTTAAGGCCCCGGCTATCTCAATTCTCCATTCTGATACCACCTCTGTAATGTCCAGGAACTTGTACCCGAGTATAATTACCCAAGTCCTGAGTTCATGAGCATTAACTAAAATGTTGGCTGCACATGGGGCATAAACTATCACGTGATCACATGGTTTGATTAACCTTCGGCTTGAAATTCAAAATCAGAGTAGCACACAATAGCATAGCGTTAAACAAAAGGCGGGTATAAACATAACCAGACCCAAAAGTACAAGTCATCATCCAACCAGTGTCAAAAGTCAAATTTTATAACCAAGGCATACAACACAATGTCCGAAAATGCAGAAAGTATAGAGCAACAATAAGAAAAGGAGGAGAGCTCCACGACCATCGACTCAACCCCACACTTTTCTCCCGCGCTCTCCAAGCATTGTGCCCGTCTCCTAAGCAACCTATACATGTCAAATAGAAGGTGTCAGAGACCTACATAGTGAATAAGTACTCTCAAGATTATGCCCACAACATGATAACTAAGCACACAATTATGAGATGTAAACATGTCAACCCAACAAATATTTACAGAAATTAAATTATAGTTGAACAAACAAGCATAAACATGGAACTCTAAAATTGGGGATGAGCGTCTGTTTGGCATGTGAGTAGCCCCTCATGGCTAATTAGTCAATAAAAACACGAGAAAGCATGCCCGCACTACTAGTCACCCAGTAAAATCCTCAATAGAAAAAGAACACTCATAGTGCACCAGTCGGATGGTAAAATGCATAAAAAGTACAACACGTCTAGTTAAGCACTCGAAGTAACCATCATGCCTCGGATGCGTATCTCCAAACAGACTTAGTTCACTTGCAACAACATTTCACAACAATTCGACCTATTTAACTATACAAGTTCTAGAGACACGATCTTCGGCATGCGACACTTATATTAAACTAACTAGTTCGTAAAGTACATCGATGGTACACTCATTTTGTGAAGCACTTGGTAAAATCTTCATGCTCTGAAAGGTGTTTCCACAATTGAAGGAGATCTAGTCTAGCAGAAAATTAATTCGTACTAATCCTAGTTAGAGATGTGTGTCCACTGGCATGCAACACCCATAGTAAGCTAACTAGAAGGTAAAGTGCGTCGATGGTACACCCATACTGTTATGTGCTCGGTAAAATCTTCGTGCCTCTGGGATACGTCTTTCCAACCAATGTTAATCTTATTATCAATTGACAAACTGAATCATGCGAGTCTATCCACAATCGCCCATAATCCTTGTAGATATCTCCAGCGATAGCACCTACAATGATCTAGTACACAACTGTCCCCTAGATCAATGGCCTTCCCCAATCATATTGTAGGGCACCTGTCCCTTGTGATACAAGTGTCCTTGTTTGAAAGACCAATCATGAATACTCAACATCCAACAAGGGCTTTCCTTTGGAAAACAGAGAAGAACCCGATTAAGAAATGAAACTTGTACAAAGGTTTGTCTTTCTCACATAGGATTTGTCAACATTGAATGTGGGGCTTACATGATGGACGGTCCACATCAAAGGTGGGCCCCACATGATGGATGGCCCCATATTAATATGGGCTCACATAATGAATGATCCACATCAAAGGTTAGCCCATAATGATAAATAGTCCTCATCCAAAGCAGGCCAGTATGATGGATGACCCATTTCAAAGGCGGGGCTTACACAATGGATGATCTCCATCTCCATCAAAGGTGGGCTCCACATGATGGGCAATGGACATTGGAGCTAGGCCCCTCATGATGGATGACCCATATTGAGATGGTCCTACACGATGTATTGTCCACATTAAAGGTTACCCCTGATGATGAATGACACGCATCCAAGGTGAGCCTCTCATGATGGGCAACCCACATTGAAGGTGGGGCCCACATGATGGATAGTCCACATCAAAGATGGGCTCCACATCACGGGCAATTAATAATGGCGGCCCCATGTGATGGATGATCCACATCAAGAGGCCCCACATGATGGATGGTCCACATCAAATGTCCTCCTTAATAATGAGTGGCCCATATCCAAGATAGGTCCCGCATGATGGGCGACCCACATCAAAGATGGCCCCACATGATGGATAATCCACGCCAAAGGTGAGCTATACATGATGAGCAGTGGTTATCGAAGGTGGCCCCACATGATGGATAAAATACATACATTGAGATGGACGTGGATTAGCTACTCACAGGTTTAGTAGCAAGACTTAGGGGTACACACGGGTCAGTTTGGTTCGATTCTGAGGTGAAACCAAAACCGAACTGTTCCTAATAGTTCTAGGATATTCGGAATCGGAACCGAACTGTTAGCACCCTAGAACCGAACTGGAACCGGACCGTTAAAACCAGTTCAGTTCCGAATCGGTTCCATAGTTCTGGGCTTTTTATAATCCAGTTCAATTGCATGTTTTATTTTATAATCTAGCCTATGTCCATTCATGTTGTGATCCATTTGATGAATGGTTTAGATATTGTATAAGGTGTGCAAAAATACCTTTATGGAAACAATCAAATAGTGCATTGTAAACTATAAATCATGAATCAAATATGGAAACAATCAAAGGGTTCCTGGTTCGGTTCCAAGTTCAGTTCTAGGTTCGGTTCCACAGTTCAGTTCCGTGGTTCGAATCCACGGTTCAGCTCTATGGATCGGTTCACGATTTGGTTCGATTCTATATACCCCCAAATAGAACTAAACCGATGTAATCGGTTATTTGATTTTTGAAATCTAAAATCGGAACTAGAACTGGTGCACTCTAAAATTGGACCAAACCGGACCGTTTGGTCGATTCTGGTCCGATTCGACGGTTCTACTTTTTCAATGTGCACCCCCAACGAGATTCCTTATTGAAGTGATGTGACCAAGTTCCGTCGCCCCACCATGGTGTATGTTTTATATCTACACTGTTCATCCATTTGGAGAGATCATATTAGAGCATGCTCCAAAGAATGAGTCAGATCCAAAGCTTGAGTGGACCCCACCACAGAAAACAGTGGGGAGAGGGACGCCCACCATTAAAAAGTTACAAGGGCCACAAAAGTTTCCGATCAACCTGATATTTCTGTTTTCCCTTCTTTCGTGTCTGCGTTAACATATGAACAGTCTGGATCTGAAATAAACATCACGTGGACATCTATTTTCTATGGTGGGGTCATTTCAGCCTTGGATCTGACTCATTCTTTGGATCATAGCCTAAAATGATTTCTCCAAATGCATGGACGGTGTGGATACAACATATACATCATGGTGGACCCCACGTAACTTGGTGACGTCACCTCAGGAGCGAGTGTCGCTACTCAACCTGTCAGTAGCTAATCTGCGTCCCATTAAGATGGCTCATGGAACCCCTGCAAGTGTCCGGACAGTCTGTATCCCGGAGGGCGGATTGGCTACTGACAGGTTGAGTAGGGAGACCGCTACTGAAGTGACGTCACCAAGTTCTGTGGTCCCACCATGATAGATGTTTTGTATCCACGCCGTCCATTCATTTGGAGAGATCATTTCAAGATAAGATCCAAAGAATGAGTCACATCCAAAGCTCC
Source organism: Magnolia sinica (assembly GCF_029962835.1). Classification (NCBI taxonomy): domain Eukaryota; kingdom Viridiplantae; phylum Streptophyta; class Magnoliopsida; order Magnoliales; family Magnoliaceae; genus Magnolia; species Magnolia sinica. The sequence continues at coordinate 353,721 of NC_080575.1, read as the reverse complement.
AGTGGGCCCCACCACAGAAAACAGCAGGGAGAGTGACACCACGATTGAAAACTTCTAAAGGCCACAAAAGTATTCGATCAAACTGATATTTGTGTTTTCCCTTCTTCAATGTCTTTGTTAACTTTTGAACAGGTTGGATTTCGAAAAAACATAATGGTGGGCCTTAGGAAGGTTTCAACAGTGGACATCAATCTTCACGCTGATTTCTGTGGTGGGGTCCACTAAAGCTTTAGATATGCTCGTTTTCTGGATAATGCCTTAAAATAATATCTCCAAATGAATGGACGTTGTGGATACAGCACATATCTCATAGTGGGGTCCACAGAATTTGGTGACGTCACTTCAGTAGCGAGTCTCGCTGCTCAACCTGTCAGTATCTAATCCACGTCCCTCTCCCGCGGACGCGGATTTCTTGCTAAAGCCTTTAGCGGGAAGTTCCTGCGCAAGGATGCTGGGCGGGGCTCACCGAGATGTTTGAGTGAAATCCACTCCGTCCGTCCATTTTACGAACTCATTTTAGGACGTGTGACAAAAAATTAGGTGTATTTAGCTCTCAAGTGGGCCACGGAGTAGAAAACAGTGGGCATCCAGTGAGAACCGTTGAAGCATTCTTCTGGCCATTAAAGTTTTGTATCAGGCTATCGTTTCGGTGTTTTCACTTCATCTCATTGGGAATGACCTTATAAAAGGTTTGGATGGCATATAAACATCAGGAAGGTTTCAACGGTGGGAATTTCTTTTCCCAATTTTCCCTTTCGTGTGACCCATTTGAGTTTTGTATCCACCTCACTTTTATATATATATGTACTAAAATGATCTCGCAGAACGGGTGGACGGAATGGATTTCTCACAAACATTGCAGTGGCCCCACCCAGCATCGTTGCGCAGGAACTTCCTGCGAAAGGCCTCCCCAGGAAATCCGCGTCCGTCTCCTGCTAGGTCCTGTGGTGCGGGTAGCACGACCCAATCCGCGCACGGACCACCCACGCACACGCACACGCACACTAAGCAGCCTCTATCAGCTCTACCAACTAGCTGTAGACAAGGTGTCGTGTATTACCTGCCCACCCCCACACCAAATCGAAAAGAGGTTTGCTGGATTACATCCGACCGTTTATGTGATAGGGATCTGAAGGCCGAAGAGTTTCTCAGATTGTATATTTAAAATCATAGATTACGTGACCGTTCATTTTCAAAGCCAGCTGACATAATTGATACTAATGGTGCAAACGGTCTGGATCATTTGAAGAGACCCAGATCCTAGATTCCCGACGTATGATATTGAAACACGCGGGGATTTATTTATGTTAACAATAACAATCCTCAGATGAAAAAGGTGTTGCCCTACACAGGGGTCCTCTTCATTCTTCTTTTCGTTATACCCTCTTACGGAAATTTCCTTTTCCTTTTCTCTTTCTTCCTCTCTTGCTTTTTCAGCTAAATAAATAAGCTGAGACTGAGATTGAGAGGAGCGAGAGATTTTGCATTGTACCTGCCTGAGTTCAAAGAAAACGAGAAAGGTAAAAAAAATAAAAAATAAAAAATAATGAACCCGCCGCCGATTCTGAAGAAGTTGAAGGTGGAGGAGGCGATCGCAACAGATGAGAAGGAAGACGTGAAGTTGGTATCGATCGCTGAGCAAGAAGAAGCTCTGGTAGCTCTCACAGAGCATCTCAAGAAGAGGATAACCGATTGCAAATCTCAGGTTGTCCTCTCCCCATCAATTAATTCTGTATTCGTGATCATCATCAGTCATTTAGAGAAGGAATAATGAAGGCTTTTCCCGATAAGAATCCATAGCTGTCAATAAACAATTATCAAGAAACATACCAAGGCTTCGATCCAATGATTCCTCCTATGTTAAAATTCCCAACTGATATATCAAGTACATGAAACAATCTCTTCTTTCTATACTCGTAACGTCACACCGTCACCTTGATGCAGATTGGCATCATCACTCCATTGGACAAGCAATTGGATAATTAGTTTTGATAGACAACACAGTTTTATTTATTCATTTATATTTGTTTGACATGATTTTCATGTCTGACCACCTTTGAATGTATGAAGCGGGGGCCTGAGAAGAACAGTTTCTAATGCATCTTCTCTCTAACACAAACACACTCTCTTTTTCTAAAAATCAGTTCAGGCAGATACTTGGATTTCCCAACAACAGCTTTGCAATATCTGATTGTGTCTGATCAAAGTCCAATTACAAGATGATTTCTAACTGCAATTTTTAGACAATTGCATAACATAACAAATAACCAAAACGATATCAATACATGAATTTAATTATGGTTTGAGAATGGTTTTTCAATATTAAGATGCTCTTCTGATTGACTAATCCAACATGATTGATGTTTTGACCAGAAGAACCTGCTTGCTTTTAAAAGTATCAAGTTTTTTATTGCCTTTGAATTACTTGTTCATTGCCTACTGGCAGCAGGAGCCACATCCATACTTTCCTTGAGTCTAACATAGTTCCTTGTTAGGGCTTTAGTGCATCTTCCAAAAGGTCTGTGGGTTAGTCATAAACTTCTTCTTTTCAAAGGATTTATTGGTGGTAATGTGTGATAATGCATAAAGATGGTGGTCAAAATATCATTTTGTTTGTTGTATATATGCTGCAATTCTTGAACAGATACATGGCTCCATATATAGTGTTGCATGCTTAATTTTAAAATTGTTTGGTTCTCATAATTTCAACTATTTTCTGGAAATAACTAATTATCTTGTTGGGAAAGATGTAGCTGGAAGAAGCTGAGAGGAGGTTGCAAGATTCAGAGTCTCGGCTAGCTTGTCTTAGATCCCAACGCAGCACAATAGGATCAAGTAAAGCTGCGAGCAATGGCATTGAGCATGTGAAAGTGGAGTGCAAAGCTGCAAGCCCTATCCATGAAAGCCAGCATCGGACACAGGCCCAATGTAAACCTCAACTTCTTATTCCTGCAGTGAACCCCAAGGTTGCACAACCTCCAAAGTTGGCAGAGACTAGTATGAAGGCGTCAATTAATCCTGGCAGCAGACCGAAGGCATCACTTCCTGCTCAACATAACAATGTTGGAAAATTAAAAAGAGATGTTTCTCGCAGACCCTTTCCTGACAAGGAAGCCCTTGACTTACAGGATAAGGCGACTAAAAGGAAGTTTGGTAATATTAGCTTATGCACAAGTCAATGCTTCAGGCTTTTTGCGTACAAGTTTTTTGTTTTTTGTTTTTTTTGGCTTGTGTCACTCGTGGTATTGCATTCGTTGCAAATCTCTGGCTATATGAGATTTAATGTTGTTGTAATTATGTCTGAGAACTGCAGAACAGAAGGAGCATAGGGACTTGATTCCGATGATACGTAGCTGCTCGTCACCATGCACAGTCCGCTGCCAACCTGGTGTCCACATCTCTAGTCAACACAAGCGGAAGTTGAGAAGTCTTGCACTAAATCCAGTCAATGATCAACTCTTTGTGACAAGGTAACAGGGCCTATGGACTAAGGCATTTACATGTTTTGATGTGAGGTATCTGTCATTGCCCCATGTTTTTAATAATTTTTCGGGACAGCTATAATAAGTTTGTTGCTGTGTGAATTGATGTTTCATGTCAGTTGCAAACTGGCTAGCAAAGTTGATATCTTTATGCCATTTGTAGATACATAAACTACTTTTGTACATTAGACCTGTTAATAACCTTATTATACGGGGTGCATTTCATGTAGTCTTGAGCCTACCAAAGTCTATCTGCAAGCCAATTTGGTTGGGCAGATTGGGCATGAGATCCGTTAGATCATTCAACATAACCCATCTCTGTAAATGGTGGTGGAGAATAGGGTGTGGAGAGGCTGCGGGGGTGAGACGGGTGCTTGAAGCTAGATATGGAGCTGCTGAGAATGGGTGGATTATCGAAATTGCATATCAGGAGGGATCTAAAAGATCTAGAGATTGGCAGTTTGGCTAGTATGTTGGAAATGCTTCTTGGACTTTCCATTCCTAGTTCGGTCAGGGATAGGCGCAGTTGGAACCTGTCAGTGGATTGCAGGTTCTTGGTGAAATCTTTGGCTTGTCACTTGTTCGAGAGGGCTTCCATGGCTCCTATTTCAGGACAATTTGAAAGGATGTGAGCAGTAATCAGGGCTTTTGCGTGGTTGGCCTGTTTGGTAAAGATTCAAATGGTGGACTAGCTGCAGTGTAAAGTTTGCTTCTGCTAAACAGATCTATAATGTACCAGGAGGTGGAAGAAACAGTTAACCACCTCCTCGTGCACTGCAGCATAGTTGAGGAGATTTGGCAGGGGTACTGGACATGTTTGGCATGTACTGGGTTTTCCCAGAATCCATAGCGCATTTGTTTGATAGCTGGTATGCCACAGTGTGGGGGACAGCTGGTTGGTGTCTGTGGAATGGAGTGTTTTATGCAGTTATGTGGTCTGTTTGGCTTGAGAGAGATATGCTCATATTTAAGGGGAAGTCAGCCACAGAGAAGGTAACAGTGGAGAGGATTAAGAGTCTGCTCATTTACTGCGCAGGAGGAGACCGCAAGTTCTGTGGTATATCTAGGGACCTGTTCTAGCAAAACTCGATGGCAGTTTTCGATTGTAACTTATGGCTAGGGGTCTCTGTTTCAGTAATTCGATGTACTGGTGTGCTTTTGAGCCGAAGAGCCCAAGCCCATATCATGGCCGCCTGATCGAGCTCATTGTGGTTTCTACTTGGTGTTTCAACGGTGAAATTCGTCAAATAGAATCTTTACTGTGGACAACCTAAAAAAAAAAGAAGGAAAGGAGGAGGAAAATAATGATGGATGTGGTGGATCTAAGCAAAAAATGGAAAGAAAGAGAATCTCAATCAAGCTCAATCCTCATTAGAGGGTCTTGCCTTGATGATGATCTTCTGGAATTGATCAAGGAACTATATTAAGTAGTAGGACACCACGGGAATTCTCTTCTCCTAATGGTTTTTGAAGCAAGTGCTGGCAGCCTTGACATTGAGTCATACTTCTTAGCCTCTTGAGATGTATGAGTCCTCATTTTCTCTAATTTTAGGGCCATCTTTATTGATGAATAGTTAACTATTTATTCAAAAGCAAAAGAAATAGCAAACAATGAACAGGGCTAAAAAGAAAAAAAAGAAAGAAGAGAAGCCCCAACTAAAGCCACACAACTAGCACAATACAAAGAAATCTGCCCCAAACAACTCAGAAAAAAACCCACAACACACACATGGGTAATAGCCAAACTCCTAATGAGGAGAGCCACAAAAGTCTTCAATTATGTTACGGGCTGAATGCTGACCTCTATGTAAGCCTTCAATTATTGGAAGCTCACTTTCTTCACTAGTGGCCCCCATACATCTTACTTATTCTTTGATAGGTTTTTAAGGTTTCCAAAATGGTTTGCAGGAAAATGGTACATGCACATTCAAATTGTTCTTGGACAAATTCTCAATGCAAACCATTGAGTTGTCTTTTCTCATACTTGCAGACTGCACATTACCTTCTCTTTGACACTATAAATCTACTAATCGAACCTTCCCTTATTGTTGGCCAGTCAATCCTCACAAATGGAGATGGACCACCATCTGGTCTCTTTAGGACACTGCATAAAAAATTTCTTGTATCCATTGTGCTCCACTAACATGTTGGTCAATACATTCTTGCCAAGAAAACTGCAACCATTCCTCTGATAAAGTGTCTGAGAGACATGCTATTTGTGAAGTCTGCTAGCCTTGGCCGTCAACTTCAATGATTTTCTCTGGGAAGAGGTACATCTATGTGGAACCTTCCCTCTGGGAAAGAGCCGTAATTGTGAATGCTTCTTTCATTGAGAAATGCATGTACCAGTTATACGGATTTTGAAATTACATCAACCTGCATGCTGTCTTCCCATGGTGCCAAGTTTGTAAAGTAGAAGGGAACTTTTGGCACTTAAGTATAACAGAATGATTGCCTCAACATGAGAAGTATTTATTGTAGAAATCTCTACTGCTGTGCTATCTGTTGCTATTTTGTGATGTCTTCTTTTTTCATCCATTTGACTGTGTTGACTGTTGATGTATCATGTACTGGAGTACAGAAGCTATAGAAAAAAAGTGTGAGGTTGAAAAGCTTAACTATCCTTTTTTGAACTGATAATTTGCATGTGAATCTATGGATCAGTATTACATGTTTCTTTATAACACAATCAGTACTGTTTCCATAATCGAGTGCAATGGTCCAAGCTATACAACTTTAGATATGTTCCTGCCTGTTTAAACTATTTGGCATAGATCTCACTTTCATGTCTACTTGGTTTCCTGATGATTTTGCATGTCCATTGTCATACTTTTAATTTCTCATTATTTTCTTTGGAGTTTATTTTCAGATTATATAATTTCAACTTTATTTCCCATGTGAATATTATTGCTTTGGTCCGCCAACTTTCTCACAAAATGATTCTTACTGGTTTTCTATGATCTGTTTTGCAGCGCATTGGATGGGTTTGTGAACTTATGGCAACTTCAGGCCAAAGGGTTTGCTTTTTAGCCTGTCTCAACACTACAAGATAACGCATTTCTTTTTAATCTAGTTTGTCCAACAGCAGCTAGTTTTTCTGTCTTGTCTTGAGCCTTCATTTTGCATGGATAATAATTAACTAGTAAGAATGAAAAAAATGGTAAAAATAACACTGCAAAAAAATGGAATTTATTTCCCTGAAGCTATTTAAGGAAACACTTTGATGGAGTAGACCCCTGCATACTGTCATATAATGGGAACATGACATTGAGGAAGATAACCATTGTATACCTGTCAAGCATATTGAGTAATTAGTTCCGAAAGAATGGTTTTCTACAAGAGATGGTGGACAGTTCAACTCTCAAAAAGTAATTGATATTTTCTTATGGATTGAAAAAAATATCTGTAACTGGTTCTTCTTAACAATTCCCTACCATTTCCCCCTGCACTAGGGTGTCCGCCTTTGGAGTCTCGGATTCATGATAGAAGTTATGGCATGAGTTTGACGCCGTCTGTTGACATAACCCTCCTTTATCTGGGCTTGGGACCGTTCGCAAGGTACTATGTAAAAGACTGTTACATACCCTGATTACAATCAAGAGCCTCCAGCCTGATTACATTCTTTTGTTTTGATCCCCAAAATGGGCATAGCTCTACTCCAAAAGAACTTCTCAAGTTTCATCCGGGTTTAAATAAAACAAAACGAGGAGAAATTAGAGAAATTGAAATGAAAAGAGAAAAAGATTGGACCTGTGTAGAAGTATTGGTCGTATTTGCCTTGTTTCAGTGTCGATATGGCCAACATGGCCCATACAAGCCTTTTTTTAGGGGACAGGCCAAAGTGGATCTGGTACGGGCGTATTGGATGATTGATACAAATAACAGAATGATGGCGATAAGGTAGCTTTATTTACCAAGGGGTAGGGGAAATGATGACATGCGTTAAATTTGCAGTACTCTTACCAGTGGATAATTCTACTCTGTGCCAGTTGGGTAGGGAGTGACTAATCTAGGCTGTACTAGTTGGTAAGGCATCCAGGTCCTACAATTGTATCTTTCGGACGATTGGCCATTTGGAATCACATTAATGCAGGAGTGGAGTTGAATGAGAGGGGTCAGTTTTTGAATAGTGTTCCTACAAAAACATTTTGATGTGTGTATTATGTTCAGGTGTTGTGATTATCTAAAGTTGGTTCTCTAGTCAGTGAAATGGATTTTCTTTAAGGTATGCTTGCAGTCAGAAGGGGTGTTAGCATTAGTCTTGTGAATAGAAAGAGGTATGTCTCTAAGACTGTCACTTTCTTTGAGAATCTACTTCATTTCTCCTCACTGACAATAACCACATTCTCTACATGAATGATGCTCTTCCTCTTTTGGTCATCAAGGATTCTCCTAGTCCCATTCAGGTCTCTTCAAATCTATGTAGAAGCTGTTGAAGGTTTACACTTGTGGCTCGTTTGGATGCTTGTAATTGGAATGCATTGGAATCCAAATCACATGGTAAATGGAATCAATGCAAATTGGAATCCTTAGTTGTGTTTGGATGCCTATAATTAGAACACAATGGAAATAAAAAAATTTGTGTGTGTGTGTGTGTGTGTTTTTTTTTTAAAATTATAAAATTAGAAGGGTAATGGGGTGAGAGAGGCTCAATGTTTGGATGCCTGTAATTGGAATGCATTAAGTAAATCAGTTTTAACTTTTAATGCCCCAAATTAGTAGATATGACATTTGATATAATAATTGTAATAAGCCCATTGACATATATACTTTGGCCAAAATTAAGGAAATTCTGAGCCTAGGGTGGGTTATTGAAGTGGGGCTTGCTTTCGAAAATCCAACTGTTTTTGGCATTTGCATCTAATTCGTAGCCTTTTGAGAGGATTCCAATTCACATGATTTTGTTGCACTCCATTTCACATTGATTCCAACTACCACAGTTTACCATCAACCAAATAAACCTTTTTGCCCATGTGCATCAACTTACCACCGATTACAACCGTTTACCTTCAACCAAATGACCCCTTGGAGGAAACATAGGGATCAACCCATAGAGATGATCGATCACTATCAATCCTTCGACCCGATTCCTTTCCATCTCCCAACTTACCAATTGCTCTTTGTAAAGCTAAGTGCTCAAACACACCTAACATTGTGCCTTATCATTCCACCTCACCAGCTTTTAAAGCCTTGATGTCTTCTATTTCCTCTGCCTTTGTTCCTTTTAGAGTTGTAGATTCCACAGTTGATCCTCATCGGAAAGCTGCTTTGATGGAAGAAATGTATGCTCTTGAAGGAAGGGAACATGGGACTTGATTGAATTTCCAGAAAGGAAAGCATGTGGTTGGCTGCAAGTGGGTATACACCCTGAAGTACAATCAAGATGGTTCAATTGCTACATACAAGGTTGTATTGTGGCAAAGGGGTTCACCCAACTGTTTGGCGTGGACTATTAGGAAACATTTGTTCTTGTCGCCAAGTTAAACTCCGTGTTCTTCTGTCAATTACCACTCATTGTAATTGGTAGCATCATCAATTGGATGTGGAAAATGCCTTTTTTCATGGCGATCTTCACTAGGGGATGCATGTGTCTCTTCCTCTTAGATCCTTCCAACTGGCATAGGAGGAAAGTGTGCAAGCTGAAGAAAGCTTTTTGGTCTTAAATAGTCTCCACAAATGTGGTTCAAGAAGTTTAGTAGAGCCGCATCTCAAATTGACTTTTGTTGATAGGCCAAGTGATTATTCTTTGCTCATAAAGTGCTCAGGAGCATCCATAAGTATTATAGTGCTTTATGTTGATGATATTAGTCATCATTGGTGACAATGAAGATGGGATTTTTTTTTTTTAATGAATAATAGTGAAGACGAGATTGTGGTGGCTTGGTTTAAGAAATGAATTTTCATCCCTCAAATGGAAATATGCACCGTTTCTTCTTTAAGAAACTGGAATTTGGGGTGCACGGACTGCAGAGACTCATATAGAAGTGAATCATCGTTTGCATCATGACTTCGACGCTCAATGATCCTTACATGCATCAGCTTTTAGTGGAAAAGTTTATTTACTTTATCATAACTTGACTAGGCATTCCCTATGCTGTGAGTTTTATGAGTCAGTTTATGTAGTATTCATGTTCTCACAAACTTAATTAGTTTATAGAACCCTTTGCCATGTGAAAGCTGCCTTGGGCAAGGGTCTTCTTGTATGCAATCATGATCATATTTAAGTTTGGGGGGTGTTGTAATGCAAACTGGGCAAAGTCTTCTAAATACAAAATGCCAACAATTGGCTATTGATGTTTGTGGGAGCTAATCTTGTTCATTGGAAAATCAAGAAGTATATTATTATCGCTTGCTTATTGTTAGCGGCATGATTGCTCTATGGCACATGGCATATGAGAGATCATGTGGCTTAGATCTTGTCGAAGGTATTCCGTAACGATAACAGTGGTCGTAACAATCACCACTGTTACCTTTACGATACGGGGTGTAAAAGCTGTTACGGTCTCTCTCTCTCTCTCTCTCTCTCTCTCTCTCTCTTTTATGGAAGAAATCCAAAAAACCTGTATCAGCCCTATAACGGACTATTACAGGGCCTTTACAGCTTTTATGGGGGGTGTAACGGGTTGTTGAGAGTTGTAACGGCCTTTACGGGTCATTTTTTTTGTAACGGTCATTACAGCCTCTACGACCCTGTAACATGTAATGTTTGTCACCGTTACCTTTATATAACAGCCTTTACGGCACGTCATGATCTTGTCTTTAAGACATGGGATCGATGTTACCGCTCTAGTTGCATTGCATTGTGACAATCTAGCAACAACTCATATTGCGTGTGATCCTCCTTTTTCTTTTTCTTTTTCACGAAAGAATAACACACGTTGTAGTTGATTGTAACTCTATGTGAGAAGATTTCTGATGTAAGACCAATGCATGAACTAAGTAACATGTGAGATCAAATAACCGAATTAAGATATTTAACAAAAAAACACAAACGTCGCTATATTCATCACAACTATCATGAAAATCAAAAGAAAATCATGCATAATCCTAGCCTAAGGTACCAACATCGTAACTTAAGATCATTAATTAAAAAGAAACTAGGATCTAATGGATGTAGGGACATCCAATTAGCATAGGATATAGTCTATTTCAAAATAGGAAACCTAATACAACATAGGGTGAAAATTAGGGTTTGGGTAACTTAGGAAGGTAGGAAAATTGGGAATTTTAGGCTTCGGGTTAGGGTTTGGATTGCGGATGGGTATGAGAAAGTTGGATTTGGGATAAGACGAAGATTTGGGATGAGAGAATTAAGAATATGAAGGAAATACCTGGATGGGGAAGAAAAGAGAAGACAGTGTGGGGATAGATGGAGACCTCGCACCTCCATTAATGAAGATTGGCCTTGCACCAATCTTCCTTCCAAATCGCATGAAGATAGGAGAAAAAAGCAAGAGCTTCTCTCTCTCTCTCTCTCTCTCTCTCTCTCAATCACAAAATTCAATGAGGGAGTGGTCACACACCTTCCTCTTTTATAGATTCAAGAAGTTTCAAAAATTACAAAAATTCCCATGTCTTGTGAACTTTAACGAAAATAGCCCTAGTCTAAATAAAATCAACTAAAACACTCATAATGTGTCCAAATATAAAATAATCAAAAACTAAATCCTAAAATATGATGAAGTCTAAAACTGATGTGGATGATCAACGATCCAATGGCCCGATCGTCGCATCCCCCTGATCCAACGATCTGGATCATTCCATAAAGCAGCCCATGTGCATCTTCCCAGTGTGGGGTCTTCTAGATTCTCGCACATTCACATGGGTCTTCAGCACGATCACGGGTATTCGCCTAGCCATAGGGAAATTGGCGTGGCCTGCTTCCTCCTCTGATTTATACGTAAGGGTATACGTGACGTGATATCCCCATCAATTTCTTCCCAACTACAATGTACTTAGGATGTGTGGTCCAAGGAGCAATTAGCAAATATTCCCACCAACGCTATTTCTTCTTCTTAACTTCAGTGATTGTGTGTAATTCGGGCATGTGTGACATTTATGCTTTAGCTTGAGGGGGAATGTAAGAGATCGTGTGCATGTGTACATTTGTGTTTTTCTCAAATCCAGAATGATTGCGATTGAATCTCTTTCTTGTCAAACCATTTGCATCACCATTTCTTTCCCTACAAATATAAACAAAAGATACAATGATGACTCTTCTCATTTCCCTTATTTCCTCAAACCATCTGACCAACCTCCAAAGATTTTCATATGCTGATGAGGCCCATTTGGTCACATTTGAAGAATCACCCTTTATTATTGAATAGGAATGAGTTCCTTCATACTAACCGCAAGTTCGTAACTTGTGCCTCATTGGAATTGAAATTCCCTATCGGCCTAAACAAGAACTAACATACTTCCTATCGTCCCTTGAGATCCCTCCAATCCCCACTACTTGGAGGTTCATCAGTCTCGCTGGATTGTTATTATTATTATTTTACATCAATTATGTAGCAAATCGGGTTGTGTCCTTGGATTTTAACATTAAGTAGAAGTTCTTTGTTTAAAGGATATACATAGATAGCCATGCATGAACCATGTGGTTGATGCTAAATGAATATTTTGAAGTTTATTCAAGCATGTGTTATTCGGAGTATCCCCGATATTATCCCTATCTCTAGCTCGGCGATACCAATAACATTGGTAGCGATACCATTAACACCGGCAGTCTCAGAAATTCCATATAACGTCGATTTATTGCTAAGTATCACCAATGTATCGCCAATATTTTCGACTGAGTAAATTCTAGGTGTCGCTTCTATTGTCAATGTATCGATATCGCCAATATTTTCGACTGAGTAAATTCTAGGTGTCGCTTGTATCGCCGGTGTATCGGCGATATTTCAATAATATCGCCAATGTATCGAAGCCACCAAAATTATGTTTATTAAAAAACTCTCCATTTCAATTTTTTTATGGGCACATGGTTATATGCAATGTTCAAATTGTCGATGATTATATTGATCATATCACGATGTTATCATTATTGCAACATGGGTGATATCGAGACCACAATCTTTCGTTTCCTTTCCGGTTATTGACGATTTTCTTGACAAAATAGTATGTGTTGTCAATATTCTGACATATCGATAGATATTTGAATGGAAGGTTGGACGATAGATGGGATGGATGGGATGGTTGTACCGGTTTCTTACGACAACACATGCTTTTAGGCCCCCGTTAAATGGAAACTTATTATGTGTGCATTCTTTTTGCAAAATTTTTATTCCTAAATATGCAAATATGTATATTTTAGCATCTCCTGAAGTTTCACTGAAAAATTCCACCGTTTTCCCCATGTTTCCTCACATTTCCGGTTATCGACGATATTATCAGGGATATCGATATTGTTTCCGTATCTCCAGCCAGTAAAAGTTGTAGCTATACTAATACTTTGAACAATGGTTGTTCTAGCATCAGTTGCTCCGATCTATTTAAGCATTACTTCTTCTTCTTCTTTTTTTCTTTCTCCCTATCCTCTCTTTATGAGGAGGAGATCGAGGAATTTACTAGCTCCATGAGCCTTATTTATCAAGTGGATGTGGATTGTTACATCACAGGTAGGTGGGTTTGGGAGCTGGAAGTTGGGTAAATTTGCAGTTAGATCATTTTAATTGGTGATTGCTTCTATCCCATCTCACATGAATCATGACCCATTGTACGACATATAGAAGTATAAAGGAGCCCCCGAGAGGCTAGCATTTTCTTGTTTAGTCAGGAAGAACAAGGTGCTCACAATTGATTACTTGATGAAAAAGAGAATGCTCATCATGGATGGGTGCACTGTGTCTAGGGGAAGCGGAATCAGTTGATCATCTGTTCATTCACTGCACCTTTATCCAGAAATTTTGTGGAGGTTGTTCAGCCTATTCGAGGTAGATTGGGTTATGCAGGCTCGATGGTGGGTCTTCTTGTGGGTCATGGCATGGTGAGGGGTTGGACGCAAGAAGAGGACTGATCTGTGGCAAATATATTTGTTTGCAGTGCTGTGGACGGTTTGGCTTGAGCGGAACAGCAGGATCTTCCGGGACAAGGGGCAGGTTCCGGGACAAGTGGGAGCATCATGATATGGTGTTTTTTGAAGTCAAAAGATCAGCCCCTGAGTGGGCTAGGGCAGCTGAAGTTGTAGGAGATGTCGATAGGGATGCATTAAGGGGATGTTGGGCCGTTTCATTCGGGCTGCTTTTGGAATGATTTGCATCTTCTCTTATATATAGTTTTCGCTTTGGGATACAATTTTAGAGCCCTTAAAAAACTAGAAGACTATTGGAATTCACTTCCACAGTCAATTATTTTGGCGTCTACGTGTCACAATATGAAGATTTTGCAGCTTTCCATTAATGCATACTTGCAGATTATTCGATTTATATTCTAATCTTTCAAATAGCTGCATCTTCTTTTGGGTAATACCATTAAAAAAAATAAATAAATAAATCTTATTTTGGTAGTCTTAATGAAGAAACCGTGATCACAACTTGATGTTTAGTTTCTCTGTTTAGAGTTCTTCATCTCATAGATGGGGAAAGAGGAAACCCTGATAGATGTTTGTGCAGGAGAATGGATAAGGCTAAAGAGGCAATACCAAGAAGCATGAGGAATTTGAAGTCCAATAATGTTCCTTAGGAGATGATTGACAACAAATGGGATGCACAATTCCGCAGCCTCTAGACAAGTGGTTACTTTATTAAGCCGAGATTCTATTCCAGCCCCATTTTCTCAAGGCATATAAAGGCTTTTTTCTTTTTCTTTTTCTTTTTTTTGCACTAAATAACTGTTATGACAGAACAACGACATTATGAAGTAGGTTGGATGTGAAGAACCACCTCTTGCTGATGTAGAGGATCTAGGTTGACAAATCGGACAACAAACCAACATAGAGGAAGATGATTGGACGAGTAATGCAATGGGGAGACAATGTGGGTGGAGGTGGCAATGATGCTGAAGAACCTCAGATGATAAACACTACATCTTTTAACTTCTAACTGATGAGACATGAACACTACTATGGTTCTGAATATTGAACAATTGAATTTTAGTTTTGGAGGGCCAATTTCATGTTCATTCAATGATGCGTAAGTCAGTTTTGTTGGACTCAGAAATAATGTTGATGGTTAGTTTGATTGATGTAATGTGTTTTTTTTTTCGCCTTGAAAATGTATCTTTTTTTCCAGCTTTCTGAATATTTTTAGCACTTCTATCACAGTTTTACTGAAATAAGCTGCCAAAACACGAAGTCATTTTGATAGGGAAACCATAACATCCACTGACATGGATTTGATGATTTAGGTCTCTTAGTCAAGAAGAACACTATAAACTACACTATATCTTATTGCTTACACATTTCTAACTGAGTCACTTACCTTGGGATTTGTCATCCAAACTGTCTGTACAAGTGCAATGCGAGAGCATTGGATAGTCCAAAGCTGTACATGCACATGAGAGCAACTAGTAGTCCAAAGTTCTTTAAGCACTGACATTTCTAGACAATTATGTAGTGAGATGTTTGCTTATTACAATTTACACTTCTTGGTCTTTGAGTTGGGCAGTGGATAGAAGAATCCACTGCAATGTTATCTAAAACCGTATTTTTGGGCCAACAAGTTCCTGTCAATGTAGTGAATGTTGGATCCTAGAGGACATTGATTGAAGCTAGTTGCTTTAGGCAACCAAGCATTTGATGTTTATGTCGTAGTTGGTTGATACTTCCACTCCAAAACAAGATTGATGAGTTATTCTCCTTGTTGCAATTCTGTAATTTACAAATTGGGTGACCCTTCTTTGCTCTGGTGTTGTCTTTGTTGCTTATAATTATTTATTATTTTTTGAAATTGCAGATCTAATGCATCATTACTTAGTTATACCGATTGTGTTTCCCCAAAGCAAAGGAGATGGCCCGAGGATATAGCCTGGCACCCTGACGGAGATAGCCTATATTCTGTGTATACTGCTGATGGTGGTGATTCCCAGATCTCAATTCTGAATCTCAATTCCTCACAGGAAGTATGAAACTGCTTTGGAGTTTATTATTAGAATTATGCTTGTCACTGTAGATTTTATTTTGTTTTTTTGTCTTTTACCCCCTTCCCTTCCCTTAAAGCAGTTGGAAGCTCATCAAAATAAAATCAATAGTGCAATCCCAGTAGAATTTCACTGAGAAGAGAATAGAACAAGCTATATAACATAAGCCACGACAAATTAACATCAAGGATAAATGACTTGAAGAATGGACCCAGAAGACCTCTTAGGACCTGAAAAATGTTGCATCCTCACAGCATACTCCTGATGATAAGATTTCCAAATTTTATGGCTTAGTTTCCTCTGTGGAGTAAGATCTGGGTGTCACATTTGCTCAAAATTTTGGGACCTAACATAAGGAGGTTAGACTTGTAAGAAATTCGAGAATAAGAAGAAACGTAGTTTGAGATACATTTACGAATGTGAGGTTACAAGTTCGATCTCACAGGTGTAGAAGAAGTGATTTGCAATATCTAGGCTTGATGGGTTTGGTTGACTCATCTTTCTCATCTCTCTCTCTGTCTAGGCTTGATGGGTTTGGTTGACTCATCTCTCTCTCTCTCTCTCTCTCTCTCTCTCTCTCTCTCTCTCTCTCTCTCTCTCTCTCTCTCTCTCTCTCTCTCTCTCTCTCTCTCTCTCTCTCTCTCTCTCTCTCTCTCTCTCTCTCTCTCTTCCTTGTTTGTATTGTGTTGGTTGTGTAGCCCTTTCATTTGTTCGGTTTCTTTTAATAAAATAATTGTTACCATTCTCAAATGTTTTCTGCCTACTCAAAGAAAGACAAGTTAACAAGACCTGATGAAGCCAGCTATAAATTTGAAAGTTCTATTAAAACTTATCCTGACAAGAAGCTAAATTTCTGTTAATAGAAATAATAAAATCACGTGTCAAGCACACAATTTCAAAAGAGGGTACAGTCAGTAAGATGCAGCGAAGTATTATAAGTTGCACAACCTCAATGCACACACGATAGGGGAAGTAGAGGTGAGAAACCCAAAGGGGGTTAGTGATTCCTCATGCCTATGTGATTTTTATAGGAGGCGCCTAGCGTCTTCAGAAAACCTCAGCTCTTGATATTAATAAAGTTATTTTGACTCAAATGACTATCATAATGGCATCGAATTTAGAGATTTAGGCAAGGGTACTAGATAACCGTTCAGACTTCAATTTGTAGTCTCACAGACACTACTTATGTAAATATTACACACTAAAGAGTATGTTCTTGGTTTGTAATAAAAAAGAATCTTGGGGAGTTTCTTCTCATAATAAATGGAAATTCAATGAGTCAAAGAATGGTTTTAGCTATTAAGAGAGAGAAAAAAAAAGAGTTATTGGAAACTGAGGTTAGGGAGAACATGCAGATAAGTGAAAATGTAGTGGAATGCCTTTCTGAAGTCTTCCAATAATCATGCTTTTGGCAAATAAGTCTTCCAATGATTCGTTGTCTTGGATAAAGATTTGGCGGTTAAGTCTGTTAGTGGGGATTTGGTCCATTTGGAAGGAAAGAAATGAAAGATGTTCCAGGAATTATCAGAATCAAATTTTAAAGGTATTTTGGTGGTCTAAAGCATGTGTAGTGGAGTGGACTATGTCAGCAAAAGTTTTAGCTCAATTTCCAAATAGTTGGCTTAAGCTTAAAGTTTGTTGTTTGGGGATGTATGTTTTCTTTTGGCTTTGGCCTCATATCAATAAAATGATCAATGTTATATATATATATATATATATATAAAGATTCGTTTTTTCTCTACCAGTTCAAGTCGGGCCTTTTCATAGCTCGACCCTTTGAGAAGTCAAAAGAGGAGTGGATGAAGTGGTTTCTTCTACATCTTTCAAGACCATCATTGCATCATTTGGTAGATGTCATATCCATTCACATAGGGATGATATTCCTCTGTTCTTCTGACCAGGGTACCATTCTTCCAGTATTGGATTTCATAGAGTTTTGGAGAGCTAAGCAACCAGAATTATAGGAGAGGATAGAGAGATGGTAGGGGGAAAAAACCTTGCAATGGAGAATCCTCTTAGTCGTGGAGTTTAGGCAAAGGTGGGTTCTATGATAATTTCCAAGTTAATCTAGATGTGTGACAATTGTCTTGGTTAAACGGCTGCATTTAAGGTAATTGTGTAATTATGGGTTAATAGAAGTTTCTCGGGGTGGTCCTAGCTAAAGCAATGGTGGCTTTGATGATTGCTACTTGTCTCAACCCTTCGAGGCTTTTGAAAGAGGGCCGTTTGTTTAATCGTGTATGAAAAGGGGTAGTTCTATCAAGTTGAGGCTTTAGGATGTACAATAGGCTTTCTACCAAAGAATGTGATGGATTGATGGAAGGGCAAATACTATTAACTTGTTAGATGTAGTAAGGGCGGGAACTTCAGAAAATAAGGGATTGATGGTGTTGAAATTGCGTGGAATAGGATACCATGATTATGCGCGGAAGCTTGGTTGAGCTATAAAATGGTAGCTATGTTTTGGGGCGGGGGGGTGAGGGAAATAAAGTTTATGCATTTTAACACACAATTGCTTACTTAAATTAATATACCAATTAAACTAAGCAAGGCAATTAACTCTAAGGCTTCCAAGCCAATAGATGGTCCAATCACATAGAGTACTAAAGATATGCTAATTATGAAACTAGCCTATAATTGATAGTGTACATGTGTGTGGGATGTGCTAACTATTCAAATCTTAGCATTCATCTAATCATGCATAAATATAATTCAACAAAACAATCACATTAAGCATAATTGGAAAAATGCTCAAATAACAATCGCAAACACAAGCATGTATAGTGGTTCGGTTTCCCTACTCTACTCCCTGCGGACGCACTCTCCCTGGGTGTACCGGATTTCACTATTGGAGGTTTTAAATTAGGTTCACATTTAACCTTTACAACCTTACACAAGGACCGTGGTCCTCCACAAGAACATATCTAGCGTACACTCCCACCGGAGGCTCCGGCAAGAGACTTTAGTTGGTTTTCTATCAGCTAACCAACAACCTCGCTCTTAGTCTAATGACCTACGTTTACTCCCGCTGGAGGCTCCCATGGAGACTAACACGTACATACCTGTGTCCGTTGAATTCGATCCTACAGAAGAACCTATCGAGTTTGGGTCACAAACTCCTACCCTCAATCCTACACAAGGAAATAGAGTATGGACTCACTTAATGACACTTGTCAAATTAAGCCTCTTTGACGCATCGGGCTTGAGTCGCTTCTTCAAAGCTCTCCCGTGCTTGAATCCACTCCTCAATTGCTCCCCTGATCGTTGAGGCCGATGCTTGCCAATGCTTCAACTCTTATTAACAAACACCTTGCATGCGATGTTCCGTTGAGGTAACCAAAGTGATGGGAGTTTGGGTATAATCTCCTAAAACTAATGGAAAGTTGAACTCCCAGGGGATTCACCTTGATGGACACTTTAGAGGTTGATAAACACTAGGATTTGTTAATAGAATTGGTGTCTAAACTCTAGAGAAGGCTTGAGATCATGATCTTTTTGTAGAGGAGCTTGGAATGCTCATTAGAGTGAAGAATCAATAAGAAGAGGGCATTGATCTCATTGGGATAGAGCCTAGGAGGTTTGATAAAGCTTGGGATGCACTAGGGTCTCTAAAATGTCAAAATCCATCATTTTCCCAAATATCAAAATGCAATATTCATAACAAAAAAGCTCCAACGGATCTCTAATGGCTAGTATTCGGTCGGATCGAAAACAAGGTCGGTCCGACCAAAACTGTTAAGGCATGGTCATTTCTGAAAACTGTAAGTTTGAGCTCAGGTCGGGCCGAAGTTTAGGTTCAGTCGCACCGAAGCCAATCGAAGGATTCTCCTTCGACTGGAGCTGAATTACACGAATTTGAGGGCTTTGTTGGTGTCCTGTTTTGAGCACTTTCGGTGGGATCGAAGGGGGGTTCAGTGGGACCGAAGGTAGCCTGAAATTGTGCAATTTGTCTTCCAGCAACTCGGGACCTCTAAAGCCAATCTAAGCATGTTTAATTAATGCTCTTAAGACTAATGGGTGATCAATAATATGTTTATCTATTAGGGTTAAGATCATTTAAAGGTTTGGGTTGTTTTGGGTTAAGGGTTAGGGTCGCTAAGGCACCTTATATACCTGTTCTTTGCTCCTTGATGCTCCATATCCTCTTGTGTCTTCGGTTTTCAACTTTCAAAGGCTCAACCGACTACATGACATATGGACTCACATGATCAACAAATAAAATGCACTAACAAGTGTTATTTTTGGACAACAAACTTGTGAATTAAGGGAAGTCATGCTTTGACTTGTATCCCAAGGTTTTTTGTTTTTTTTTTTGGCTTTAAGATGTTATTTTGGTGTTAAGGTTTGTTTGCTTATTTTGTGTTTGGGTTGTGATTAGGGTGGCTTTCTAAGTTTAATGTGGTTCTAGGTTTTAGAATTAATCAGGTTCTTTATCATAGGGTTGGTGTGAAATGGAGTTTTCTATGCTCTTCGATCTTGACTCCACACAAAGCCTTCCTAGTGTAAAAAGTGGGAAGCAGATAAGGTCCACCATCTTTGGTGGAATATGGAGAAGAGTGGATCAAAGTATACAAAAAGAGGGAAGCAGATCCGACGTTCACCTAATGAGGCCCAATGGAAGGATTGGTTTATGCCCTTTGTTTCAGCATGTCAAAAAGGGTTTTAGAGGATATCTTCAAGGACATTAGATCACTCGGAAGGGTTGTCTTGCCTCGGGATAAAATTTAAAAAAAAAAAAGAAAGAAAAAGAAAAAGAAAGAAAGAAAGAAAGAAAGAAAGATCAGCTTCAAACTTTTCTATGCATAGGGGTCTGCTTGAGATTGATGGCGTTTGGTAGGGAGGAAGAATCTCAAGGGTGCATTGACAAGGTATGGTCCTAAGGTGATCTTAAAATTTAAAGGGAAAACAAGGTTGGTCATGAGGAAAGGGCTTTCAGGTTGTCAAACTCCAGGGGTTCTCATGGATAAATGTTGTTGAAAATGACATGCTGATGCATAAATCTTAGGGAAATGGGGGAGATAGTGTTGTACTTGTACTTGTATCTTTAGCAGGCACCTTGACCTTTTATAGTGAATATGTAATAAGGCTCAAGGATTAAAAAAAGAAGAAGAAAAAAGTGCAAATAGGCACTCAGATAACCAGGGAGATGAGAAGGTTGGGTGAAGCATTTTGGGAATTCTGATTCACATGAGTCAAACCATCACTAGTGGAAGAGTGGATCTCAAAGAGACATCAGAACCCAACCACAGCGGGTAATCTGAAGGTGAGGACCCAACTCTCGCACGAGGCAGAGGTGGAAAAGTGACTGCGAGAAGGGACTTTTCTCCTATGGGCCCTTAGGAAAAACACCCCGCTGGTTTAATGCTATGGAATGGTGCTTGGATCAATCCAGATGGGTTTAGTTTTACAATATCCCCATTACTGCCTAGGCTATTGAGTCGATAATGGTCTTGTGCAATTGTATTGACAACTTTGAGGAGATTGATCCACAATCGGTCGCAATGGAGTATGCATTTACTAAAATCCAAGATCCGCAGAATGGGAAGGTAAAGGCACACAAAGTTCAGTGACCTCTGGGTTGACAACTTGGATTCATTGTTGGGTGGAACAAAGGGAATTCGCGAATCTAGCACTGCCCTAGGTCCTTTTAGCGCTGATGAATAGGTCCAAGAACCCATCACTTGGAAAGGTGTAGAAGTGGCCCTGGAGGTTGTTAGCTTTGATATCAACAATAGGAATGGGGAGTGTTTAAGTGCATCTTAGGTCGTCCCAAAATCATGAAGTGAGGCAAGCAGGAAACTGTCTTTTACAAATCGAAATGGTTCAGGATTGTTGCGAGGAAGACGAAGGTCCTCCATGTTTGGTGGAACATGGTGTATAGATGTGGAGGGAGAAGCGTAGAACATGTATTTGATTAGTACTGGTGCCACTAAAGGTGACAGGATAACTCTCTGTTATACTGTATTCAAAATTTTAAAGCTGAATTGTGCAGAGATAAAATAAGGGTGAGGTGGCAAGGAAAAGGGTGTATCTTCCCATGTGGACTTGCTGAGGTGGCCCAACAACTTTCCTTCTCCTTTGTTCGAAGGGCATTTGGATCTTTGAGATGGAGTCAATCTGCATTGACTAACAGAAGGGGCATTTGTCCAGGCCTAGGTACCGACTCAAAGAGGGGTGCTTATTTGAATAATGATGACAAGAAGTATACTTGGAAAATGTGTCCTATGTATCGGCTTGGCGCCAATCTAGTGGTGGGGAAAGGTATATAAAATGGACTGTCATTTTGGTAAGTATGAGGAAAGAGTTGTTTACAGAGTATGACAAGGAGGGCAAGCTGGAAATGTGAAGTAGGGAGATCATGATCAGGGCTGAACAATCATTTGGCGAGTCTTAGGGTTCTTTAAAGGGGGTGATCTGTGAGAACCCCACCCACAACCTAGCGGAGGTGCAGCTTTCTATCCATGCAGAAGGTGTAGATGGTCAGTTGACTGTGTTGCTGATCCAACCAATTCAAGTTCTATGTAGGGGAGAAATGATGTCATCAAGTAAAAGCAATCAGGAGGCTGCGCAGATCAAGTGTCTAACGAGGATGCTGAAGGGAGGAAAGATGAGATGGCTTTGCGATAATTAATCATTGTTGTGAAAATCATTGTTCTCTTTTGGGAACATGAAGAGGATTTTTTGGTCCTTATCAGCTTCAGAGAGACAGGCACTCCCTTAAGAAGTGGCAAAAGAGAAGGCGTGAACTGCCGAGTCTGAAGTCTTCAATCAAACATGTTGATGGTGTCATCCGATATATTAGCCAATATTATCAGTGCTGGAGTTCAATGATACAAGATCATTAGGAATTGTAATATTCTCCCATATAGGTATCAATGACATTGCAGTATCTCGTGATATATTGATAGAGGGGACAATATATCTCAAAATCATCCCCCTCCCTTTATAAATATTCCTTTTTTATTGTAGATAGGATCGATACATATCTTTGATGCATACACAATGCATCATAACTTTATCTGCGTCAAAGGCAAAGGCATATTTTTTGTTATCTGTATTTTTATTTTTATTTTGTATATTATTACTTGTATTGAAGGATATTTGAATGATAAGAACTCATTTTGGATATAACTGCATCTCTTTTGTCAGACAACGCATAGTTTATTCCTCTATACAATGGTATGTATACTTGTTTCTTGTGATGTTTCTCAGAATTCTGTCTTCTATGAAAGAACTAAATATGTTGAAGTCAATTGTCACTTATTTGGGAAAAACTTGCACCCAAAGAAATTCTCACTCAATTAATCAACTGTAAAGATCAACTAGCCGATGTCTTCATTAAGCCTCCTCCGAGATCAATCTTACTTTACATCATGGACAAGTTGGGCATGACTAACATCTATTCTCAAGCTTGAGGGAGAGTATTGCGGTGTATCATAATTAATAGCATGTCTTGCGTTGTTCCATACTTGTAACAAGTAGGCTGTACCTGTACATTTTAATGTACCTTAGGAGTTAGGACTATCATACTGGGAGATAAAGTGATAAACATTGGCATTATGCAGTAATTGTAATGATCTAAAACGCCTTGTATCATTAAGGGGCATGCCCCCCCTTCTCTGTGTAAGTAATGCAATCATTTCCTTCCAATTGTAAATCTTCCCATCTTAAGATTGGCTCTACATTCTCCTATCGTTCTATTGTTCATGGTATCAGAGCATGATCATTCCTAGATCTACCCATTTGTAGTTGTCTGCCTCTAGAAGGTTGTATGATCGTGGACATCATATGGGGCCTACTTTCTTCTTTCTTTTTTTTTAAACATTGACAGTATCATTAATAAAAGGATGGAGCCAAAATATACAAAAAAGAAGAAAACACCAATATACAGCACTCGCCCGCATTATGTTACATGAACGGGAGAAGATCAGACAAATACAAAGCTACCGCCTATTCTATAACAAAACATTTAGCCCTATTGAACACATATGAAGCTTTCGCCTTGCGGTTTTTAAAACAACGATCATTTATTTCTAGCCACAAAGCCTGTGACCCCCCGTCACTGTTGCACCTTAAGGATACAATGCGTCCTGTGGGTGATGTGGCCCTGAGTTTCCGCTAAGCAGGAACAAATCCGTGAGGGTTGGCTGGGCTAATGTGGGCGGGACCACGGGAGCACCTGGTCTGGGCGAGCTACCAATCGATCGGGACCCAAAGCGGACAATCTTGTTGGGTGTCTTTGTACAACAACAACGCGTCCTGTGGGTGTGTGGCCATGCTTCCGCTGTGCAGGAACAAATCCGTGAGGGTTGGCTGGGCTAATGTGGGCGGGACCACGGGAGCACCGGGTCTGGGCGAGCTACCAGTCGATCGGGACCCAAAGCGGACAATATTGTACCTTAATTGGAACAACGCGTCCTATGGGTGATGTGGCCCTGAGCTTCCGCTGAGCAGGAACAACTCCGTGAGGGTTGGCTGGGCTTATGTGGGCGGGACCACATGAGCACCGGGTTTGGGCGAGCTACCAGTCGATCGGGACCCAGAGCGGACAATATCGTCCAATGTTAGTCGGGCCGTTAAAAATGGTATCAGAGCCGAGGACGGCTTTGCCCTCAGTGGGGGATATTGTGACGCCCCATCACTGTTGCACATGTGGGCGAGCACACGTGAGCGGACGCTGATGTGAGCAGGGCCTAAGGGCCTGGCGAGCTACCAGTGGTTGGCAAGCTACTGTGTACGCAGTGGGGGTTTGAAATGGCCTAGCTATACGTCCTAGAGGGGGGGGGGGGGTGAATTGGACGATGTCAAAATAAAACTTTAACAGCGGAATAAAAGAATATGATAGCCAAATAAAATAAATCAATTCACAATGCTGAAATAAAAGCAACCCCAATAAACAAGAATTGATAGGTTGATACGAATTCAGTTCTAAGGACAACCTTACACCATAAAAACCAAGGGTTTATGGCAGAACAACCTTATTTCTAGAATGTCCTTTGTATCAAAAACTCAAACCAGAGAGGAATAAATAAATAGCAAGGAATTTAAATATAAATTACTACAACATTCCCACTGTGCTTTGAAATGTAAATTTTACAACATTTAAATCCACACATACATTCCACAAATCTGAATGATAAAAGATACAAAACTTAAGCAAGCATTCAAACCACAAGACAAAGAATTATAGTGGTTCGCCTGTGTGTACACCAACTGTTCAACAACAACCACACAGAATGCTACTCTACTTCTAATATCCTCAAACAAGGGATATAAGCATTCACTAACAAAATAGGTTTCATAGGTTCACCTAAAACCTTCACAATTGTGTCTTTTTAACTTGGGCTTACACAATCCAAAAACCCACACTTTCTGAGTTTTCTGGCTCTCCTCAGATAACCACACAATGAGATTTTTCTGGCGAATCTCAAACAAAAACCAAAAGAATAGAAATTTTACATAAATGTAAAATACCTAGATTTCTCCTTTCGTAGCAACCCGGAAGAACCAATCAGAGTAGAAGTTCGAATCAACGTTCAATGTCCAATACTCACTTAAAATGGTTCTAAGTTCTAATTGATTTTAAATTAAATCAAATGGGCCTAGCTATATTTGATTTTGATTCCAAGAAGAAGGAATACAACAATTCCTCTTTTCAAATAAGATTGGAATATAGGAATAAAATCAAATAAACAAGTTAACAAAAAGAGAATATTAATTATGCACAACATAGCTTAAAATGAATACTAACTTATCTCAGAATGGAGCTTTGATTTTCTTGAAGTGAGTTCTAAAACTCTGAGATTCGTGTTCAATTTATAGTTGCAGAAATCACGTCTACGACTGGTCTTGAGAAAGCTTCGACTGGTCGTAGCAACAACGGCATTTTGAAATTTTAAGCGCGATCTTAAAAAAACCGTTCTACGACTAGTCGTAGGGATTCTACGACTGGTCGTGGACCACCTACGACCGGTCATAACTGACCCAGGACTGGTCGTAGGAAACATGATTTGCACACTATAGTTCGAGTTGTAGATACATGACCAGTTGAAGGTCGAGTCGTGACCCTCCTACGACCGGTCGACCAGATCTCAGGACTGGTCGTAGCTTAACCAAAAAAATTTGAAAATCTTCAACAACTTAGGACTGGACGAGGAATTTCTTGGACTGGTCAAACCAGTGCTAGGACTAGTCGAACAAGGTCCAGGACTAGTCTTAGAACAGACCAAAATCATCTATAAAGATTCATCTTGAATTATGTAACCAAAATGACCTACCCTAAGGTCAATCTAAGGTCTATCATACCTGGATCATTAAGTATGAACATTGAACTTCATTCTTTTCAGATAATGGTTGACCTTTGAACCTTATGAAGCTTGAGATCTCTACTTGATGTAGCTTGATCTTGAGATCTTCTAAAGCTTGAAATTAAACTTCATCTTGAGTTGCACTTGAGTCTTGAAGTGTTTATCGATGTAGCTCTGAACATTGATGTTTACAGAAGTTGACAAAGTACATGGCTTGACTTGGCTTGAAGTAGTTCGTCGTTCTTGACAGAAGCAATGTCTTTATAAAGTCGATGCGATGTCTTGAACATATGTATATCATCATACAAACACAAGACACAGATAGAGTTTTGGCACAACAAAATTTGACAACCAAAGGAGCATGAGACCATAGCACTTACAGGGTTGAACTTTTCCCACATCGGAAGAGTTGTCTGAAGTAATGGTGGTTATATTTGTGGTTAGGACCTTCCTTGTACGAGGCCTTTTGGGGGTGACCCCGAGAACAAAACCATGCGGGTCCAGTGGGAACCAGAGCGGACAATATCATACAGTGTTGGTCGGGCCGTTACAAAGCCTAAATCTCTGCTAACATACTCAACTACAAAAAATTTCTTCCAAACTTCCCGGTACCCCCACCATGCCACAACAAGAAGAAATTCTTGATAGAGCCCGGCAAAACCCATGAAACCCCAAATAGGGTGAAGAGATTGTCCCATACTTCCTTTGCAAAAGAGTAATGAATAAAGAGATGGTTCACAGATTCTACGACTTGAATATACAGCAGACAAGCATTCGGCAAAATCAGCTTCCTTTTGCATAGATTATCCAAGGTTAGCACCTTGTTCCTCCCTGATCAAAAGTGAAGTCCAAAGGCAGATTTGAATAGAGGGGGCTTTATTGTGATTTATGCACCTTTTTTTAAAGCATTTTTTCAAAAAGGTCAGTTTTTCCATTATTCTTCCATTTTTTGAAAAAGGTCCAGAATCGATCTCAGTTGTTGATCTTTCTGATCTATTCGAGTTTGAACCTCAAATTGTACCACCCTGTCAGTTTTCAGTTTGGAACCTAAAGATGATTCCTGATCTTTGAAAGGCATCACTGATTTAGGTTTCAGTTGTCCTCTTTATAACATGTCTGGACTTGTTTATTTCTCTATGAGGACTCTGTTTACCTCCTTCTGCTGGACTGTTTTGTTCCTTTCTCTTGCTGGTTTTGCAGACTATTTTGCCTTCCTCCATTGCTAGTTTGTTGCAATTGTTAAAGGATTCTGGTATCTGACTACTCTGTGTTGGATTTCATGGTGTATGTGGCTGTGCCTGCCTTATCATCCAATCTTCCTATTCCTTCTTCAAATACCAACACAGCTGTTTCTCAAAACGCCTGTGAGATTAATATCTTGGGGAATCCTATTCTCCAGATTACTATCATTAAATTCAGGGAAGGAAACTTACACCAATTGTCCCAACCCATCAAGAAGTTTGTTTGAGGGAAACAGAAGCTTAGTTATATTGACGGTTCCCTTAATAAGCCCTCCAAAAGTGACGCTCGTCACAAGGAATGGTACTCTAATAACCTTTTGATTATGTCTCGGTTGTTGAATTTCATGGAGGAGGAAATTAGCCGAGGAGTCAATCTGTTGCTAACAACCAAAGAAATTTGGGATACCATTCATAAGTTGTACTCTGATCAGAACAAAATGGCCCAAATTTAGCAATTATATCAGGAGATTGCATCTCTAAGGCGAGGAGGAAAGGGGGGCAATTGAATATTACATGCAAGTTAATAAGCTTGAATATTACACTCGAGTTATGCCATGTAAATAAGAAAATTAGAAATATAGCATGTAAATAAGAAAACAGAACTTGGGCTGTGGAGTTCTATTGAATATCACCCAAATTGTGGATAAATGAATTCACCATAAGTAGACAATGATCAATTCAGAACTTCAAAATGGGTCATTGTTGACCGGGCACCTTAGCAAAGGTAGATCAGAACCCAGCAGATTATTCTGCAGCATCACTTCCATTAACCTTCTGTCTTGTCTATTATCATCAATAGAGTATCTCTATTCAATGAATAAACAGAGTCTGCGAAGGCATATTAACCTGGAAAGCTCATAATGAAGTTACAAAATCTGGTCTATCAGAATCCCTGAGGGTTTGCTCTATTAGTCCTTGTCATGGTTTACATGGATCAGGTAGGCATGTAAACATGTTTGTGTGTGTGCTTGATGCGTGATAGCACACCAGACTGGAAATGAAAGGCTTGTGTCATCACTTCCTCTCACATTTTAATATCCCTCTTTGTTGTTCACATGCAGATATGTTGCATGACCAAATTATGACTTGGTTGATAATATGTTTTATGGACATGCAAGTAATTGAAGGGTACCATTATAACTTTCTGATTGTTGCAACCTTGGTCTATTATATTTTGGGAAGTAACCAAACATGAATTTATAAGCAGCAGCTTTATCATGCTTATTCCAATAAGGCAGCAGTGATGAATGGGGCTTTTGTGTGTGTGTGTGTGGAAATCTTTGGTCACTTATTCCAATAGGGAGGGAGGGAGGGAGGGGAGGGGAAAGAATCTCTCACATGGTCTATCTTGATGGTCATTAATTTTCGAGTGGATAAAGTCATGTTGCTATCCTCCTCATAACCACACAAACACACCTGACACAAACACACATCATTTTCTGTCTTACAGTAATATTTTTTTGAAGAGAATGTTAAGTTTGATTATGACATTGTGTCTGCAGAAAAGAGTTACCTTTTTAGAAGAAAAGCCTCATCTCAAGGGCATTATAAACAGTATCATTTTCATGCCTTGGGCTGATCTATGTTTTACAACTGGTGGGAGTGACCATGCTGTGGTACTCTGGAACAAGAAAGATGGTGAAAACTCATGGAAACCGAAGGCATTGCACCGAAACCTACATTCTTCTGCTGTCATGGGAGTTGCTGGAATGCAGCAAAAGCAGATAGTAATATCTGCAGGTGCAGACAAACGAATTGTTGGATATGATCTACTGTCAGGGAGAGCTGATTACAAACATCAAATTGAAAGCAAATGCATGAGTGTTCTACCTAATCCAGCTGACTTCAATCTATTCATGGTGCAAACAGGGTAATTCTTAAAACTGTTATAATTGTGATATTTGTCATTAAATTTTTTTTTTTTCTTGAGCCAATGATGCAGGACAATTAACCATTTGCTCTAAAAGCTCGAACTGTTAGAGTATGGTGAATTGATCCCTTTATCTCATACCCTAGGCCCCACATCGCATAAGTTAGGACCTCGGCCGAACCCCCTTCGTGGGCCCCAAATCACATGGGCCGCTCACCCCGAGTGTGTCCCCGCATCCCATGGGCTACCCCACTCGAGCCCGGTGTGAAACGCGCATTAATCACCCCCGGTGAGGAGTCTCGAACACGAGATCTCCCCCGTGGGCCCCAAATCACATGGGTCACCCACCCCGAGTGTGTCCCCACATCCCACGGGCTACCACACTCGAGCCCGGTGTGAAAATACCCCTGCATTAGCCAAGTTTGCATGCACTATTGAATTGAACTCAGTAAACTGGGAAATGACCAAATTGCATAACGACCATTAGTAATCATCTTGACGAATACAATTTTGTTACTTTTCAATTGGCTTTGAAAGGGCTGCAACTGCAACTTGAAGCCTTCTTTTTCATTATGAATACTAAGATGACTACTGTTTGTTCCTTTCATCTTTATTGAGGACTACTTCCTCATTATGGATGACATGGGAATGGCTTGGAGATTTCTACGCTTTATTACAAGAAGGGAGAGGCTTAGTAGCAAATACTGCTCTCCCCTCTAGGAGTGAACCTTAACCAACTTTGATTAATGTGTGGTAGGCATTTACATACTGATTTTTGCATGCAAGGTCATGAAGTCGTGCACTCTGCAGCCAGCTAGTTTTGCTCACAAAATCTTTTATTTCTCCCAATGTGGTTGTAGTGATGACTTTTTTTTGTCAGTCCTTTTTTGCTCATTGTTGCATGATTCTTCTACTTGACAAATTTTGGTCAGGCTTTGGAATCCTATTCTTCCAATGATGCTTCGGGTCATAAAATTGCTAATATTTTGTTGATAAAAAAGCTTACTCTCTAGTCTCTTATTTTATTATTATTATTATTTGCCTCTCCTACACTTTGTTTGAACTTCCTGCTACTTACTGAAGTTTACTCTTTGCAGGGCTCCTGAGAAGCAGCTTCGGCTATTTGATATCAGGTTAAGGCAGACAGAGATTCATGCGTTTGGGTGGAAACAAGAAAGCAGTGAGTCACAGTCGGCTCTGATAAACCAGGCATGGTCTCCTGATGGTCTATACATCACCTCCGGCTCGGCGGACCCAAAGATCCATATCTTCGATATTAGATATAATGGTCGCAACCCCTCCCAATCGGTGAAAGCTCACCAAAAACGGGTTTTCAAAGCTGTATGGCACCACTCCCTACCACTTCTCATCTCCATTTCTTCGGATCTGCACATTGGGTTGCACAAGATTATTTAGGAGTCTTAAGGGATACCCATTAATTGTATTCATCTTTCTTTTAGCTCATTTTTTTGTTTAATGGAGGAAAATCACTGCATTTGTATCAAGGTCACCCTAATTGATGTTTCATTGTATGACAAGTTGGCCATGTAAGCTCTGGCCAAGGTTTTTGATGGTTTAAAAACCTCAAAGAGGTGTAGGATTTGAGGATGGGTATAGCTGTATCAAAATCCAAAATTCCAACAAACAGGAAGATCCGTAGCATTTGTTTATATATAATGTTTTCCTTTAAAATTTTCTCCTGTGTATTGATGAGAGTGCAAATCCAAAGCCCTTGGTAGCAACCGTGGGTTCATGAGGAAATATGGGTAGGATGTGTTTATCTGGAGGAATTATATGATCCTCGATCAGAGAATGTACATAGGATACTTGGTTTCAATTTGAAAATGGATTTTTAGAAAAGGCCACCCTTTTTATAGCTTTCTTTTGGCAAAATGGAAAGATTCGTTAAATGCAGCAAAAAAATAGCATGATTGCATGCTTTTTATGGCTTTATTAGATAGAACCACTCATGTTATTTGTGTTTAGAATTTCCGGCGTGCATTTTAGATGTAAGCATGTGGTGTGTCTTAAAATCTATTTCCTACCAACTGATGATTAAGATATCACAAGATCACCTCATGCACCTTAGTACGTGTAGAGTGTCGAGATGTGTTCAAGTACATAATCTAGACAGTTGGATGAGGTGCGACAATGGACCACACATGCCCAACATTCGATTTGATGATTCTAACAATTAAGTGATGGATTTTCACTTTGTACACATGCGGCCCACCTTGCCAGCTATATATTATTGAAATTATGATGGATGTTACAGATATTCTTTTTTCCTTTTTTTTTTTTAAATATACCAATGTGTCAGTACAACGATCTAGACTGTTGGTATTATGCGCCATGGTCAGGATTTTTACCTTGTACTCATTGGGCTCACATTTATTGTGATTTAGATCATTGAAATTATGTTGGAAAGCCATGTTTTCTATTTACACTGATGGGGTCATAGGACAACGAACCAGACTGTTAACACGGGTATGAATTTTTCACTTTATATGCATGGGCCCCACTTCCGTGGTGATCCAGACTGTTGAATTTATGTTGGACATTTCAAATTTGTATGGTGCACCCTTGGAGACGTAGTTCAGCTTGATATTATGTAGTACAGCCCGGCTTTACACTTGTATGCATGGGGCCTGCATTTCACTGATTGGAAGCGATGAAATTATACTGGACCATGATATTAGATAGCATGGTCTGGATTTTCACTTCTTATGCATGAGGTCTGCTTTTGTAGTAATTGAGACTTGGAAATTGTGGACAATCAAGATTTCTATTTGGTGTCTGCAAGCCCAAGGGCTGTGATTTTAACAGTAGATATTATGGAAGCATGTGTATGCATAGAGCCCAAATATCCAGTGACCTAGAGCATTGGATTATGTGGGGAATTGAAGATATCCATGTTGCACCAATGGGCCAATATTTCAATTTCCCAATCCTTTCCTCTCAAATTTAGAATTGCTGTTGGTCGCAACCTTGGGGCAAGATGGGTCTCAAAGTGTCCGTTAGATCAATGAATGGATCATACAAATGCATTGAAGAAATTAATTGCCGCAATTTAGTTTGATGAACCCATTTTTTAAAGATTCTTAAGAATGTTTGAGACTGTTGGGAAGGGATGGGAGCAACTTGTGCTATTCCCTTCAATTTCGTTTATATTTTTGGTTTAAGATAATGTTGCATTTCTCAGGTTATTTTCCAAAACAAATCAATGTTGTTAATGAAACCCAAGAAACAAGATATTGATATATATGCATAATCGGGTAAAAGAAAAGCATAGAGACCATATTTATTTGGGAGCAGCCCTCAATTGCATTTCTTTTCTTTCATTGCCCAAGTTATTGGGGCCCAAAACACTCGTGAACATACAAAAGTGATCAATTTGCAATGTCCACAGATTGATTACAGCACCTACTGGGCTCACTGCCATAACTTATATGAAGATGTGCCTTTCAGCAAGCCTGGAGAACCTTTTGTTTTTTTTTTTTTTTCCAAGCCACAGCCAATCTTTCTCCTTTTGCATTTTTGCCAAATTGCCGCCATTCATATGCAAAACCTTAAAAATCCATGATGGACAAGCTAATGCAGACGTTTATACATAGCTCGCACCACAGTGATAAAACTAAGAAATACACTCCTACGAAACACTTGAATTAAGGGTAGACATGATGAGATTGATTGCGGTTGGACCTATATTGCTAAAAGCTTTCTAATTTTAGACTAATTTCAAACCTTTTGATTATGTCACTTTTCTAGCTAAGCCTGGCTCTATTGGGATGGGCTAGGCTAGGAACTTAAGGTAGCCTGTTTACACACCACATATGTAGCAAAGAGGTAAATATGTTTGTAATTTAAGTCCATTTATCGGATGGAAATGGCCATGTAAAGTAAACGTCCATATATCTGCGGGTACCCACAATACTCAATTCGCTTGGGATTTTAAAAAAAGAGGTGGACTCTCGGAAGAGGCTGGCTCTAGGATCCGACCCATTGGTAACAAGAATACACTTTGTTAAAGTTTAAAAAATAAAATAATAATAATAATAAATGATTAATAAGCCACTAAATAGGAGTTACCTACAATCTACACATTCTTACTGCAGCTATTAAGAATTTATCAATAATCTACTCCGCTTAAATGTAAAATACTTGAAGAAACTATTTCTTAAAATTGAAATCATTCCTGTGGTGTGGTCCACCTGAAATTCATTCTTCTTAATCTTTGGGACCACGCCCTAAAATAAGCTGGAAAAACATATGGATAGCATTGATATACAATGCATGCATCCAGGTGGGCCCTACGGTCAAGGTCGCAACCACCAAGTCACGCTTGAAACCCTAATCCCTGTCTCCCTCACTTTTTTCCTTTTCCCCCAATTTCTTGACCACGGTCTCCCATCTATCTCATAGCTCAAATTATCTATCACTCATTTCTCTCTTTCAAGTCTCTCCGGATCTAACCCACTGTTTGATTACTTGGAGGAGAAGAACCGGTAAGAGATTTATTTCAATGGTTTGGATCCGTTGATAACAACTCATTTATAGAGTTGGATCGTGTATGATTCAAATTGTTGGAAGCAACTTAGGCTTCCTCAATCAATGCCAAACTTGAAAGCCTTAACAGAGCCTGATTATTATATAACTTATTAGCCACACACAGGATGATTTAATAAAAATAAAAATGATCCATCTTAATGGGCAATAACTAAATAATAAAAATTAAAAATAGAAGAGCAATGGTCCACCATGATGGACTAGATCATGGGACCCTCCAAATCTTAGATGAGCCACGCCGCAATAAACAACGGTAACTGAATGCCCACCAATAGAATATCTTATGGGCAGCAAAAGAGTTGGATCAAGCTTATATTTATGTTTTCCCTTATCCACGTGTGTGACCTTATCAACAGGTTGGATGCCAAATAAACAAAACGATCGGCCCTATGTACTCTTTAACGGTGGACATTCAATCATCACTGTTTTCTGTGATGTGACCCACCTGAGATTTGGATTTGGCTAATTTTTTTAGCCCAAGCCCTAAAACGAGATTACAGAACCGATGGACAGTGTGGATATATCAATACATAACGTGGGCCCCACTGTCACGGCCTCACCGAATCGGGCGGATTCAAAAGCAAGAAAAAAAGCAGCAGCTTGTAACCCTAGCAACCGGATAGAGGCGCACGACAATTGTAGAGAGAGAGAGAGAGAGCTGATTGCAGAGACGGAGAGAGAGAGAGAGAGAGAGAGAGAGAGAGAGATTGGAGCTGATTGCAGGTAGGCCATTTCTCCCCCTTTCCCTCTTTACAAAAATCCGAACGTTGGGCCTGTAAGTTACTTACAGGGAAGTGACTTCTCACCCCCAGCCCCCTGCAGTTTCATTTTACCCAACTTACAGGCATCCAAACAGGCCCTTAAAAGTCTACCCTACTTGTCTGTTGATTTCTAACCCCAGAGAATTGATTTTGGGTCATTACACCTCCTCCAAAGTTTGATATTTGCAACCCTTTCAATCCGGCAATTCATGTATTTAAACTAGTATTTCCAGGTGGACCTCTCTTTGGATTGCCCATTGCCTGAAATTACCTTGATCAGGTGATCCAAACCATGCGATCAAGACTCAAGATATGGCAATGCACCACCAAATACATTCAGTAGTAGATGGATGAACGATAGAAAATATACGTGACCATTCTACCATCTCAGTGATGGAATTTATAATAGATTGGTTTGGGTCGGATTGAGTATAGAGGCCTTCGGTTTGGGTACCTCAGGTTGGAATTCTGCTTGCGGATTGGCTCCTCTTGTGGTGCGGGTGAGCCACCCGATTTGCACCCCTACTTTATAGTGGGGCCCACATGCAATCTGGGCTATTCTTTTGCATTTTTTGTGGCCCATCATACAGGGAGCTAATCACATGGCATTTTCCTTTTCCGTTTCATGGGTTTGACCAAAATTCATATGCATTGGACATGGCCAATGGCCTCTTTCTTTTCTTTTCTTTTCTTTCTTTCTTTTTTGCTTTTTGGTTACTAGTAAGGTATTACAAGGTTAAAATAAAATAAAGGCATAATAAGGTAACAACACCTTGTAATAATAATAATGATAATGATAATATACCATCTGCAATGAGCCCGGTGATTTGAACAGTGAGGTGGATGCACAATATACCATCTACAATGGGCTTGGTGATTTGAATAGTGAGGTGGATGCACCACGGCTGCAATGGGCTCGGTTATTATATTGGCACGTGTGCCTGCATGTGGTTGGTATAATTTTTGTGGATATCATATGAATGTTTTGGATCACTAAAAAGTGGACTATTGTTGTATTTTTTATTTTGTTTGATGGTCTATGACCCTTAAAAGTGTTTGGCCCATGCTCAGTGAATGGAACTGCTCATTTGTTACGCACATCACAGGTGATTCGCTTTGCTAATAATATATGTAATTGGAGATCATCAGTACGTTGTCTCGTTTGTTTTAGAGACATGAACTCCATTAGAATTGTGGTGAACCTGAACCAAAACTGCACCTTTGATCAAATTGTTAGGACCTTTTGCAAGTTGGTTGATATTTTTTTATTTCTTTCTAAATTTTGATAACTGAAGTCGGAATTTTTTTTGCAATCTTCACTTAGTAGTGACCAATTCAAACTTGAAGAAATTTATTAGATTTTATTCTACTTGGCTAAGTTCACTTCATTTCTTTTTAAATTCTAATAAAAGTTGCTTGTAGAAAGGAAATCCTTTGTTCTGATGATGGTGCAACCTGAGTTCCAATTCAATGCAATGTCAACATGCAAATCTCAAGAATAAACAAGAGTACACACACTAGAATGTTTGAGTAGAGAGGAATGGGCAACTTTATTGATATTGAAATTTTCCTGACAGTGGCTAAACCAAAACTCATAAACTTAGAAATGTGGAATGCCTAGCTCCTACACCACCCCCTGTCATATACCCTAAAGATAATCACTATGAATCTTAAAGGGCCTGTTTGGATCGCGGGATTTGGTGGCATGAACACGATGATTACTCTTGTAGTATTGTCTAGAAATACCATGGTATTTTGACCATCAAATCCCACGTTTGGGATTGAATTCTTCCTTTGGGAAAAACACTGTATGACGTGAAACCAGCATTTGGCAGATGCTAGAATTGTAATCAACGGACTAGATTTCACTTATGATACCTGTCACTTGTATTCATACACAAGTTGAGTGTCATGTGTAAGGGGTGGATATGGATGGATGGTGTGGATAAACATGCATCAACGTGGGGCCCACAGATGCAATGAATTTCAGAATCCACCAAAAATCACGTTGTATCTCCTATAGGGATTGGAAGGTCAAATACTTGGATTAATTTAATCCTTCCCATTGATTCCAAAAGCCAGATGGAATTGATATCCTCCCAAATCTTGCAACAAACAACTCAAAATCAGCACATGGTGGGATGTGGGCTTACATCAGATAAATGTTTGAATTTTGATTCCTTTTGAAAATGTGTGTACACTTCTTTCCAGTATTTTTATTCCTTCCGAAAATGTGTACACACTTCTTTCCAGTATTTTTATTCCTTTTGAAAATGTTTGTACACTTCTTTCTAGTACTGGGGTAGGTCATACACAGTAGTAATGAACTTGTGATTAAGTTTCGTTTCCCAGTCTGATACTGGTTGGGATGATAGGGTCGGTTCTATAATATATGCCAGTGGGTTGGGCTTGCCTATTTTAAGGCCTGATTGCTTGCGCCCACTTTTGGAAGAATTCTATTAAAAGCCAATCTAATTCGGGAGCCTCTGGGAATCGGTTGATTCATGACCTTGATTGGCAGGCTTATGCGTGAATTTTGAAGGCCTGATTATTAAACGGATTAGGTCTAAGCCTGATTTTCAGGCCCGACTGAATCCTACCTGGCCCATGCCACCTATTGCCGCTTCTCTTGGAATGCGAGCTTCATTTTTGTAGTTGTAGATTCCATGGCATTTGGTCATTCCAAAGGAAATAAATTGATGGTCAATAGTAAATGATTAAAAAACATGGATGGTTTATGGGGATAGATGTTTCTGATGGAGATTTCTTTCTAGGATTTCTGTTGTTTTCAAGAATGGGAGGAAAGTAGTCGAAAGGGTTTCTTGTTAAGTTCATTAGGGGGGCCACATCTAATCATTTGCAACCATGCTACAACACTCAGAACTGGTTCTCAAAAGTTGCTTGCAGACTTGATTTCTCATTGAGAAATGATAAGACGATTCAGGTGATTGTTGGGGCAATTAGCAGCCAATGGCACATTTGAGTGGTATCTGGGCCACCTTGATCATTCCCTGTCCAACAAAAAAATTTAAAAATAAATCAACAAGCTCTGGTAATTAGTTGGGGCACCTGATGAATGGCTTAAATCTTGCCTGTGTGTGTATCGTTGGTACATATGTAACAAATCTCATATGTATATATTTTTTTATGAACAATGTTTTCGTAATATATTAGCAAAGCCAAAGTGTTCAATCATCCAAGTAAATAGTTCAGCGACCTAACTGGCTAGGATTCTCCCGCTCATTAGATGAGCTGGTAGAGACAGTTTTGTGTGTGAGTGATCCAGGGTTCAATCCCTGGCAGTGTTACTTTTCAAAAAATTAATTATAATAATAAATAACTGGCTAGGAAATGTGTGGACCCACATAGGTTCCATGCCGATGATCTCAACCATTATTTCATGTTATCTTACTCTTTTGCTCTTATATTTACTGAGTTTTGAAGGGGGTATAGAGTGTATTTTTTTCCTATTTCCAGCCGCTGTTTTCTCTGAGGATTGCAATGCTTGCTCCAAATCTTACCATTAACTGACATATTCATTTTGATTGCAATGCAGCTGGGAACATGTTATCTGTTAGAAAAACAAGAAGAAAAGGCTTTTAAATGTTGTCTTTAAGGATTTATATGATCCTCAACTAGAGGATACATCACTTGTCTTTGTGCACTTAGCTCCAACAAATGGGCCAAAGGTTTGGTGATTCAAATCATGGGTTGAGGGCCCCACTACACATGAAACTTGCCGCAAATTCTCCCAGAATGGAGGGCTTTATCCATCCAATCTTCAGCCTTTTTCCATCGAATCAAACATGTTACCGTAACATTTTATTAACAGTTACTTGTGGATTGACAGTTGAAGGGTCATGATTTTCCCATATGCAATAATATTTTGGCCTTTGGTGTTTTCCCTCTAAAACTGGGTCCATAAGACCAGTTCAGTTGTCTTGATCCCTGGACCCTAGGCCCCACATGGTACACATTTCCTCGAGCTGAGGATGATATAATTCCTTTTCATTGTCATGGTCTTGTTGATTAATTGCCTGTCTGATGAGTTAATTCATTCATTTTCTTTCAGGAAGATGTTTGGTCATTCATTAGCGTAGAAGAACATGATGGTTGAAGCTGAGGGAGATGATTAGAATCTGCAGTTGAGATATTCCACTCAAATATGCAATAATTGCCATCCACTCTTGGTCGGAAAGGGGCATTTCTCTTGTTGACACGTCTCCCCCGTGTTGAATAATACTGAGAAAATGGAACCACCGAAGAGCAACAACTCAGCACGTCTGCCCAGGAAACGCTTCTATAGAGCTCGGGCCCACAGCAATCCCCTCAGCGACTCCCACTTCCCTGTCCCCATCACCCCTTCCCAGGTTGATTACTCCTACCACTTCCCATACTTCTTCCCCTCAGAAGGAACTTCCGATAGCAATGGCATGGCCATCGATCAGAAAATCCGCTTTGCCGATATTGGTTGTGGCTTCGGTGGCCTGCTTGTCGGCCTTTCGATTCTCTTCCCTGATATTCTAATGATCGGCATGGAGCTCAGGGACAAGGTAACAGAGTATGTCAAGGAACGTATCCTGGCTCTGAGGGCTGCAAACCCAGGCCACCAGTATGAGAACATCTCGGTGGTTCGCACCAATTCAATGAAATACATCCCCAATTACTTTGAAAAGGGGCAGCTGTTGAAGATGTTCTTCCTCTTCCCAGACCCTCACTTCAAGGAGAAGAACCACCGCCGGCGAGTGATCAGCCCGCATCTCCTCGATGAGTACGCATACGCTCTCCAAGTCGGGGGGATTATATACACGATCACAGACGTCGAAGAGCTTGGAGAGTGGATGAGGTCTTGTTTGGAGGACCACCCTCTCTTTGAAGCCATTGCAGAAGAAGAGCTCAAAGTGGACCAGGTGGTGAAGCTTCTGGCCAGTGCAACTGAAGAGGGGCAGAAGGTTGCTAGGAATGGAGGCCAGACATTTCGGGCAGTCTACAAACGCATAGCAGTGGCCCATTGAACCCCAAGTTGATTGATTCTCACTGGACCAGAGGCTCTTGATCCTTGGTGGATTGAGTAATCTTTGATGCATTGTTTCATTTGTCAGCAACTCAGGTTTTCATAAATGTGACAAACATGTACATGATCCAAAACCGATCATACCAGTGAGACTGAGTATGGCCCATCCCATATTAGGTTCATTTCTGGTATGTGTGATTGATGAAAGTGAGCCATAAACACCAGTGGCTCCTGTTTAGTTTTGATTTTGAAATGGACTCAAGTCTCGGCTGACTCATTGAGTTTCTCTCCACTATTAATGGAAATTTTTGTTATTTGCTATGAACATTTTACCTAAAGGAACAATGAAGCTTTTGAGCTCTTAGATGCCATTTCTTTTGATTGAGAGTCCTATTTCTGTTGAACCCAAAAATACTATTTCTTTTGATAGAAAATCATATAGAACATACTTTTATGTTCATACTATTTTAAGCGTCTATTGCTAGTGTGATTATAGTTAAGTTATTAAATATCGAGTTGATTCAATAAAGATTCAAGTCCTTGACTTGACCTGGAAAAAAAAAAGTCTTTTGAGTCAACATCACCCTTCTACATTTGATAATTATCTTCTAATAGTCCAATTCTTTGCATGTTTGTGTGGCCCATGTGACCAACCTAGTCTTCGGGTCACAATACGTTGTGGCAGGACCCATGTAATGAATGGTCTGGTACTTGCAGAAGGTGCCATAACAGATATTCTTGTGTCACTCCAACAGGGTGCCTTCTTATTTCCTCTTCACTGTATCACCTAATTAGATACTGTCTCCGAACCAAGGGACAAGCAAAAAGAGGGCAAGGGGCAACCTGAAATTCTAGCCTATGACTCGTGGTCATTGGATCTTACCTGATAATAGACGAGTCTAGTGTGAAATGGGACCCAATGGGTCTCTCACTATCTCAAAGGAATGGAACCTTGATGCAAATGTTTTCTTAGGAAGGTCTCATTTTTTTTCTCAAAAGCCAGGCCAGGCCAGAATTCCACAACCAGTTCATAGTTCTTCACCTTGTCCCATTTTTCTTCAAAGATCTCAACCGTGGAATCTTTCTAGAAATTGAGATGATTCTCATTCCTGGATCGGCCTCAAGAAGAGATAATGGTTTCATTTCAGATCTCTTTGAATGATCAGGGTTGAGAGAGAGAGCCAATTGTGGTGTATATCCCAAGTGAAAGCACCAATGGTTAAAAACAATCAAGTTTATTATAAGACCTCAATGGAGGAGAATAAATAATCAGAGCACTGGATTTCTGCATAAAATAGAAGCAACTTCACACATCGGTGCATGTAAATGTGAAATTTACAAACCGAAAACCAAAGTTCATACATACGGTTGGAGGGTTTTTTTTTTCCTTCCAATAAAAAAAAATTTGAGGTGAAAGTGATTTCTCCTATTTGGGACAGAAACAAATGCAATAAAACCATTCCAGAGAATAACATGATAAAGTTGTGACCGTATTTTCTAACTTTTGGCATCCAAATCCGTGTGGGCTAAAATTGGGTGATGTACTGAGTGGTCGAAGTGGATTTCAAATAAACATTATAGTGGGCCCACCTGAGCCTAAGACTCATTTACTTTGCTCAACCCTCAACCCATGTCCCCTCATCTTCTAACCTTGGCACCGCGCCCCTCATCTTCCAAGCCTCAACCCACACCAACTCTCTCATCCAGAAGCACTCAAGCTCAGGCTCGGGCCCAACGTGGTTTGGGTAACACCCACTAAAATGTTACTCAATAACAAGGGTTTGTTCACCATATCTAGATATCCTTGATGATTTGCGTTAACGAAAGCTACATTAGCTATATGTATCTCAAGTGGAATGATATCGAATGAAGCGATGAAAGTATTCAGCGGAGTTTGTATCGGTTGAGTTGATAATTCAGGAATATTTCGATATTCTTCATTAATTTATAAGCATAAATTCAAGTTAATAGGTTGCGAATTGAACTAAACTAAAGGATCAAGACATGTAAAATTAGTAGAGGGGACGGGGATATCGCAGTCATCGACTCTTCTATCCTAACATGGATCATTGCTCGAAGGACCAAAAATATATATATCATACTCGTTACCCGGCAACCGAAACAACGATATATCGCAATCATCAAGTCATTGATCATGACATGTATTATTGCTTGAAGGGTTAAGAATATCACAATCATCGAATCATTAATCATAACATATATTATTGCTTAAAGGGCTAGATATGTCACAATTGTCAAGTCATTGATCATAACATGTATCATTGCTTGAAGGGCTAAAGATATCACAATCATCGAATCGTTGATCATGACATGCACCATCGCTTGAAAGGTCAGGAACATCACAATCGTGGAATTGTTGATCATGACATGTATCATTGCTTGAATGTTGCGTATCGGGGTATAGTATGTTCAAATGTAATGGAAAGTGTGTGTTCATTGCTTGCACAAATGATGTACATCTCATTTTCTCTATATACAGTGTTATCTAAGTAGATGATCTCTATCAAAAAAGAGCATATATACAAGGAGATTTCATTGTCTTTGATCATATGTGGAGGAAGTAGTCTACGTATTGTTTCACCATACATAACATTCATTCTCAAATCAAATTCATCCAATGTTATCTTTGTAATCTGATGCATTTTATCTAAGATTTCGTTGTATGTAATATCATCCCTTACAACAGTCTTTTTGAGTCCCCACCTACATATGAGAAACATTCATTTTCGTAAGCATTCCCATCATAATAACATAGAATGAGCCGACAAGCCATAATATTGTAATATGGGTTAACCTGCAACAAAACATAGATGATGTATTATTATGTTTACAACATTGGTATTTTGGTGCCTCTTTGCATCTCGACATACTGATCGACTCAATTAGGGTACAATTTATGATAAACAAACCAATTAATACGACGACTATGACATTCATCAGCAACCTCATTTATTAAATTAACCAATTCATCCTGGCTTCCTGGGGGTAAAACTAATGCCCTTTGTTCCTAAGGGCCTGGGTTAACTATCTAAACCCTTGGCAGGTTGTGCTATTAGAACCTGGCCCTAATGCTTCGTTGTTCAGTATAAATTGCCCTGGAACGCACAAGTCATGGTTCATGTCATTTTCTTTATAACCACTGAATCAGTCATTCCTTCCCTTTCTTCCTATGCCTAAGTGTGATGACATATTCCGGCCTATCAACCCTTGAATTCACCGAATGTTGCTAACCAGTATTTCGGGAGGAACGTTGCCCATTTGGTGTACTTCAATGCAACCAGTATTTCCGGAGGAACGTTGCCCATTTGGTGTACTTCAATGTTATAATGACAGTTATCCGATAACCTATTATGAAGAAATGCTGTGAATTTGTTGATAGTTTCAATTTGAGCCCTAGAGTACTCAAAAGCCACTTCCAATCAAATGTGTGGCACATTGACGGACAACAATCATACCATTTTCTATTATAACTTGATCAGAAGTATGCATTTGAATGGCACCCGCACGCACGATCATAAGCATTTTAGTCATTCCTTCAACATATTCATAAGCCTTTATCCTGTAGATCATACTCCATTTACCCTATGATCATAGTGGATGAATTTCCACACCTTGACCGTGTGAGATTGGACCAGATGAATAGCTCTGATCAACAGTTGCGGGACAGCTGTACGTCCAATTGGTCCCTGATCAACAGTTCAGCTCTAAGAGATACTATACAACATTCGGGTGAGAAGGTTGTACGGTGCCCCTAGAATGCGTTTTGTACGAAGCATGGAAAATGGTTCAGCGATCCAAAACATTGATCCAATGGGTCCACACACAATAGATGGTTTGAGTAATGCATGATCTGTGGGATTTGGGTAATTGGGCCATCCCACATTTCTGTCTGCAGTTTTCATCACTCCATGTTTTAATTGGTCGGTGCGACAGAAAGATAGTCATTTTGAGACCATACAAGGTGGAGCCAATTGGTTCAACGATCCAGATTGTTTGATCTGATGGGCCCATCCTGGAACGACCATTTCCAAAAATCTTCCTTATAGGGCAATAAATTCTAACCCTTGCACCAATTGCCTGAAATACACTGTTAAGTAAATAAAAAATAAAAAATGTCCACATTCAACAAAGAAGGCAGCCAATAATGTTTGTCCACCATCCACAGTGGAACCCAATCAACAGTCAGGATCAAATGGGCCTTTCAACCCATCACAGAAGAAAGTAAAAATTCAACAACGATACTTATGAGAGATGTAGCTCAGAAAAGCTCGATAAATCACTAATGTAACAACAATGGACAACCATTCTAAATTTCTGTTGTGAGGGGATGCATCGGTAACCAAATATTCTAGAGAGAAAGGAGAGACTACAAAACTGACATGGTTGCATGCTTTACACTGAAAAGAAGCTGGGTATCAGCGATGGCTTCCAAGATGCAAAATGTTCAGTGTGGTTTGGGCACATAACCATCCACCGCAAAGTTTCTCGTAGCAGCTGGCAGCGCCAATCGAATCCTATCAAGCTCAGGCTTCGCAATCACCTGGCAGCCTAGACGAGACCTGCAAATGGCCCATGAACAAAAACTCAGTAACTGGTTTGTAATTACAAATGAGAACTCACATTTTGGTTTCCAGAGGGGACCCACGTTTCCGAAAGCCCAAAAGCAAGGTCCAACATGTCATTTTCCTCATCAGTAGGATCTTCTAGCTTGTTGTAGAAAGCCACATCCTACAGCAGGAAGTTCA
Source organism: Magnolia sinica (assembly GCF_029962835.1). NCBI lineage: Eukaryota > Viridiplantae > Streptophyta > Magnoliopsida > Magnoliales > Magnoliaceae > Magnolia > Magnolia sinica. The sequence goes on along the minus strand of NC_080575.1, from coordinate 309,636 downwards.
ACAGTCAGCTCATGTTATAAAATGCCACCATATCTCAGAACTGCTAAAAGCAACATCCTAAAGAATTGAGATCCAATATCCAGTAATCTAAACCGTTGATCTGGTGGACCTACATGGTATCGGCCATGTCCAATTGTCTCTGCAATTGGAAAATTGGATATTCACTATGAATGAACCACACTGCCCAATCAGGCAGTCAAGATCATTCCATGGGAGGTTTTTGGAGTATCTCCATCTACGAGGGTCCACCATATGAACAATTTGGATCACCAAAAGGAAGGTCCTACACCTACCGATTATTGGGCCTAGCAAATGCATGGCTGAACATTATACACTGCCTCCATCCTATATGCCATGCAACAAAATAGCCAGGTACGTACCATCACAATCACGTGACATGTTGAACATGCAAGCGAGCCTTCACAAGCTCCTGTAATCACATCAGACGGTTCATCAATGTCTCAGTTCGTTCCAGTACTTCATTACATTCCTACTCTTGAGTACCAGATTGAGATTTATTGTGCTTTCAAGAAAAGAGTACTGATTACCTACAGCTGGTTGTAGGTAGTTTGAAATATAACCTGTCATGTGCCAACGAGTTGAGTGTACAAGGAAGGGGCCATGCAGAAGGTGGGCTCCACCATGGACATCACCTGGAGTGAAAATCAGGCAGATCCAATAATCAGACAGCCACTGTGCATGAAAACACTGGACAGTTTGAATCTGACCTCAAGACAGTCTGATGCAACGTATACATGTAGCTGCCTGATTATTGGCCCAGCTGATTTAATGGTGGGGCCCCACCTCTGCAAAGCCCAGATTCCATGCACAATTGACATGTTGGCACATTTGATGGGTGTACCATAAGCTAACATACAAGCATTGCTAGTTGTTCAATCCTAGCAACTTGAACCAGGATTCTCGATTAAATCAAGATTGAGTAGGAAGATTTCTTTGACAACTGGATTGAGTTTTTAAACACTACCGCCAAGTGATTTAATCCAAACTTTAAGAAACCAATATCGACTTGGTACCGCCAATCCCCAATTAGGTACTGCTTGGCCTATTCTTTGAGAAAATCAACAAGCCAAGTTGCTAGTTGTGCATTAACATATGAAATGAAAACATAAAAGAAAAGGCATTTCTTAATAGCCTGGTTCAGGTTCCCTACAAAATGGCATTTTCGATATGCTTGTGCTTGGTTTTAAATATACAAAATCAGAATAGATTGTCCAAGCAACTTCTTAAATGAAATTTCTCTTGAGAGAGAGAGAGAGAGAGAGAGAGAGACAGCCTTGTTCATGGAAGGTTTGAAGACTGAATTATGATAAAGCATGCCTGAATATGTACCTTCGAGTTCTATATCATTTTCATGTGCTGCTTCTAACATTGACATTCCAACAGGGACCTTGATATGCTTCTCCTCTCCGCCCTTGTCAACAAACGTCACGGATATTCTGAAAGGGTACCAAAAATAAATTATGGAAAGATTTCCAAAATAACATATGCAGCTAGAACAACTCTTGCATTTCAGGGGAAAGAGAAACCTCAGTTTGTAGAGGATATGGGGCTCGTAAGGACAGCAATGTACGTTGAATCAAATATTACTTGAGCAATGTACATAAAATCTGAGAATGATGATCTGCTGAGACGACAACGATCTGCTGAGATGACGACGATGACGACGACGACGACATGCTCTCTTCATCAACACTGAGGACTGATGGAGATAAGAAATGCGATAATCTAGGTAATCAGCTGCAGGTTGTTGGCAGAGATAAAGGAAAGAAGAGATTGGAGGATCCTGGAGATGAGGTAAATGGAGCGGAAGATGGGGAATGGCATCAGATTCAGAACAGATGATGTAATAGGCCTCCGGTGGAGATCGGACGTAGGAAATATGCCTCCTACCCTACTCTATACGTTAAAGGTTATCCCCACGGATGGCTTCCAATTAATTTGGAAAAGATCTTTGGTAGGGCGGGAGCCGTGATGGACGTTGTGATGCCAAGAGACAAATGGAGTGGTGCCTATCGCGGTTTTGCTCTTGTCCGCATGAGCAGCGAAGTAGAGTTGGCTAGAGCAGTTAGCATGCTCCATGGTATTAGTTTCGATGGTAAGAAAATACTGGTGCAAAGGGCTTGATTCAGCCCGGAATCATTGGCTGGTGGACCCAGTTCTTCATCCCTGAAACAGACCTCCTCCAGGTCTCTCAAACCACATACCTCGATTGCTCACCCCCCTAAAGGCCAAGTCCCTGCCCACCCTGCTCCATCGGTGGAGCACTCGTTCAGAGACGCTCTACTCCTTGGCGACGCTCTACTCCTTGGCATCAATACTCCTATTGTTAACCCTTCACTTCCATCCCCCCACCTCCCTCACCCCCGCGCCCCCCCCAATGGATGGAGCAGCCAGGGCCTCACGCAGTCCAACTGACAAGGATGTCATAGATGATACATCAGACCCCTTTATCACGGTGGATCAGGAAAAAATCGACAAAAATAGAGCTGAACTGGTAAAATCGGTGGTTATCATTACTAAGGAGGGAGCAACAATACCGGCAGTTAGAGATTGGATCAAAGACTGCACCGGCTTTCAATATGGGAATTCCAACATTAAACCTCTGGGTTTCAACGCTCTCTGGGTTAAGGTTTGCCCTGGCCTAAATCTGGAGATGCTAACCATGGTCAGCCTTCTACATGATTCAGGACCTGTGATCGAGATCGTTCCATGGGAAGATTTCTCCATTTTTGGGAAGGAAAATGTGTGGATTCTCATCTGGGATATCCCGATGGAATGTTGGTTCGATGAATTCCTTATCTCAGCAGCCTCTTGCTTGGGATTCCTTATGGAAATGGACGCAAAAACACAACTAGGGGCAGAACTTGGAGTTATCAAAGCCAGGGTGAGAAGAAAGAAAGGTACTCCCTTCCCATCTCATGTTTGTGTGAAGTTGGATGATCAGATCATCTCTCTGCCAGTACAGAAAGAAAGTCGTGACTCTGTCCATCTGACATGGGGTGATGTTTGGAGATCCAGGGAGCAAGCTAACCAGGTTTCCTCGCAAGTCCAAAAGATGAGTTTGGATGAAGGTGTACGAGCTCCATTCTCCTGCAGAACACCAATGGAGCGTCTCTTCAGCTATCGTTTTTCGAGATGGCATTTGGCGTCTCGATAAAACATGTGGCAGCCCCTCCGGAACGCCGGTGCTTCGTATGTAAACCGCTGGCGTCTGCGTGAAGGAAAGCAGGACTTCAGAGAGAAGGACGCATGGTAGCATGTCAGATTCAGGCTCTCGTAAAAGGAGTCTCTCGTCCCATCACCAGTAGCCCGGTCATCTTCGTATGCAGTCTCTCTGCAACTTCCCGAGAAGTAGCAATGATGGACAATCGCTGCTAAGAGAGCCCCGCCACGCATCTCCTGCTCGTCCTGATGGGTCCATCGGAGCCGTTCACTTAAACTCTCGGTCCTCCCCCCCGAGACTTACATCTCTGTTTGAAATCGGGTCCATTGAATCGGGTCCGTTTGCGACCCATATCCAACTGTCTCCTAGTAAATGGGGCCCTTTTAATATATCTGAGCCGGTACCCAAAAATCCCAGATCGATATCCATTCCGTCTCGATACCCGAAGTCCAAACCCGAGCTACCTCACATACCCCCCCATCCTCATCATCCGGATCCCTTTCCTTCTCTCTATATTCCATCGGCTGATCCTTTGGGAGATGATTTATCCAGAGGGGATACTGCTGAGAGTCTGACGTCCGAATCCCAGAGCCTATTATCCAGCTCCTCATCCCCAATTAACTCATTACCCCGAGCTAAGGACTGGGTAGAGTTGGGCCCCATTACTTTATTTCAAGAGGACATATCCAACGAAGTGATTGTAGCAGAGCCGCTTCAGATGTGTGCAGATCTCCCCCATCACCACCAGGAAGACGACTCCACGCTCATCCACCACCAACAGGAAGATAATACGATGGCTATCACAGAAGGCAAAAGTAGAGAGGAAATATTTGACGAGACCCAAAACAAGAAATGGATCAGAGATGCGGTTGGCCATGTCGGTCGGTCCCTGGGTCTATCGTTTGGAAATAGAACAGAAGACTACACAGGTCTTTTTCAATTCATTGAAAACAGGGGAAGACCTCTCCCACCTACCAGTACGTTGTCCAAACAAGCCAGGCGATCCTCTAGCAACAAAGAATTGCTAAACCTTCATCCAAGCCCACACAAAGTTTCAGGGTCTACCATTGGACGAGGCCGAAAGGGATCCCGGGGCAGCTCTGTTCCTCAATGAATATTCTCTCATGGAATGTGAGAGGGATCGGATCCAAACAGAAAAGGGGTCTGATCAAGGAATCCATCAGTAGGAAGAATCCGGATACTATTTGTCTTCAGGAAACCAAAGTTCCTCAGTTCTCTGACAGACTTTTGGCGTCGCTCTGGAGAGCAACGGATGCTCAGCAAGTTACCCTGGACGTTGTAGGCTCTTCGGGAGGAATCCTTATAACTTGGAAATCCTCCAAATGGGACTTGCAAAGTTCCGCAACTGGGATGTTCTCGGCCTCAGCCATCCTCCAAGATAAGTGTTCTAATTTTTGTTTTATTATAGTTGCTGTTTATGGCCCTAATGAGGATTCAAACAAGTCTGTCTTCTGGGATGAACTGACTTCCATTAGACAGTCATTTCCAGGACCTTACTGTTTTGTCGAGGATTTCAATGTTATTCGCTTTGCCGAAGAACACTCTCATAAAAGGAGAGCCTCCCCTACCATGGAAGCTTTTTCTGACTGGATCCAATCCCAGGAGCTGGTTGATATGCCGCTATCAGGGGCAAGATATACCTGGTCCAATGGTCGTAGGACTCCTATCCAGTTAAGATTGGATAGGTTCCTTTCATCAATTGAGTGGCTTGAGGCATTCCCGTCTGTGTCTCAGAAAGCTCTTCCAAGAACTACCTCCGATCATTATCCAATCCTTTTGTCTATGGAAGATGGTAATTGGGGCCCGAAACCTTTTAAATTCAATTCAACATGGCTCAATATAGAGGGATTTCAACAGCAAATCGTGGAGTGGTGGAATTCCTTTCAGGTTGATGGTTTTGCTGGCCACAGTCTGATGTGCAAACTCAGATTTCTTGAAAGAGAAAATAAAAGAATGGAAGGAAAACGAGCTTCGCAAGAGAGAGAAAGACACATAAGCCCTTTTTGAGGAACTTCAAAAGATAGATGCTTCAGCGGAAGGTGATGCGATTCTGTTAGAAGTCCCGTCCAGGCATATTCAGATTATCCAGTCCCTATCGTCCAGAGCTTTAGAAGACGAATTATCTTGGAAGCTGAAATCGAGGGCTAAATGGATAGCAGAAGGAGACAAAAACACTAAATATTTCCACGGCATTGCTAATATGAAAGCTCGTGCTAAAGCTATCCTAAGTATCACTGTCAACGGTAGACAGATTGAAGACAAAGCAAAGATTGTTGATCGAGCTGAGGCGCACTTCAAATCCATTCTCTCCTCTGAAGGTTGGGCTAGGCCTCGCCTTGATGGTTTGGCATTCCTGACACTGGATTTTTCGGATGCAGTTTTTCTGGAGTCCCCTTTCTCAGAAGAAGAAAGTAAATCTGCTATTCAAGATTTGGGGGCTGACAAATCACCAGGCCCTAATGGATATCCAATGATATTCTTCCAAGTTTTTTGGGATATTCTTCGTCCCGACATCATGAACTTCCTCAATGAGTTCTATGATAGGGGAAAGCTATCGAAGGGTCTCGGAGCTACCTTCATATCGCTTATTCCTAAAGCTGTTGGCGCGTCTTCTTTCTCGGATTACAGACCAATTAGCATGATCGGAGGTCCTTATAAAATCTTAGCCAAAATCTTATCTTCCAGATTGTCGTCTGTTATGGGGAAACTCATCTCGAAAAATCAAAATGCGTTTATAAAGGGTAGACAGATCATTGATGGCGCGCTGATAGCAAATGAATGCCTCCACTCTTGCCACAGGGCAGGGATAAAATCCATCTTCTACAAACTGGATATTGAAAATGCTTACGACCATGTGGATTGGGACTTCCTGCATTATTTATTAGTATGCATGGGTTTTGGCGAAAAATGGAGAAGCTGGATTAGGTCCTGTGTGGGTTCGGCTCACTTCTCAATCCTATTAAATGGTGCTCCGAAGGGTTTTTTTCCTAGTTTGAGAGGCTTGCGTCAAGGAGTCCCCCTGTCTCCTCTCCTGTTCGTCTTAGTTGGCGAAGCTTTATCGCAAATGATCTTGAAAGCTCTGAGTGCTAGTATCCTTAAAGGAATCTCCATGCCTGGTGTTCCGACCCCCATATATCACATACAATTTGCAGACGACACTCTTATTATGGCGGAAGCGAACCCCGAATCCATTGATAATCTGCATATGACCTTGAGGTGCTTCGAGGCAGTATCGGGTTTGAAGATTAATATGGCTAAATCAAAAGTTTTTAGTGTTAATATCTCGGACCGAGAGCTTTCCTTGTACGCTGACTCGCTGGGCTGTTCGGCTGCATCCTTTCCCACCACTTTTGTCGGTCTCCCGCTCTCATTAGGCCCCCCTCAGTTAGCAGCGTGGGATAAAATTGTGGAGAAATTTCAAAAGATGCTTGCTAGTTGGAAATGCCGCTACTTATCGATGGGGGACAGGCTCACCCTCATTAAAGCAGCCTTCTCAAATCTCCCAACCTACTTTATGTCTCTATTCAGATGTCCCTCTTCAATTCTGGACCGTATCGACAAACTTAGAAGAGACTTCCTTTGGAGTAGCAAGGAAAACCAAAAGAAGCTTCATCTTATGGACTGGAAGGACGTCTGTAAACACTTCAAGGAGGGGGGTGCGAGTATAAAAAACCTGAAGATTATGAATAATGCCCTCTTGGGTAAATGGTCTTGGAGGTTGGGGCTGGAAG